>NW_021941609.1:58262-151416 GCF_902148855.1 Sphaeramia orbicularis | reverse complement strand
TGTGCATCTTCATCCAAACTTCCTTTGAATGCAAATAATAGGGTTGGAATTCTAGCTGAACTTTGAGAGAGGAGCTCTATGGGTGTGAAAGGGAAAGACAAAGATTTTTCTATAATGGCCCAATCTAAATGATACTGGCCAGTCCAATGTAAAGACAGTTTCACCGTCTCAAAGGAGATACAATACAGTCTTGGGTCAGGTAAGCCCAGTCCACCCTTGTCCCTGGGTAAACATAGTTTAGTTAGCTTGATCCTGGGCCTTTTCCCTTCCCAGAGAAACTCCTTAACTAGTGTCATATTGATTAAAAATGGAAGGGGCACTGTTACTGGCAGCATCATAAGAGGATAATTGAACTGTGGTGAAACCACCATTTTAATTACATTTACTCTCCCCCACAATGTCAACCTTATTTTATTCCACTTATCCAAATTAATTTTTATTTTTCATAAGATTGGAACAAAGTTTAAATTTGGCATTTCTTCCACCTCCCTACATATTTTAATTCCTAAATATTTCATTCCCTTTGGTATCCACTTAAAACCAAATTTTGTCATTATATCTTCACTACTAATCGCAGATATTGGCATTGCTTCGGATTTTGTCCAATTAATTTTATATCCTGATACATCTGAGTAGGATTGTATTGTATCCATCAAGTGGGGTACTTGAATGACTTGGGTCTTTCAAGAGGACCAGAAGTCATCTGCGTAAAGCAGCAATTTGTGTTGTTATCACCTCCCTCTATACCTCTTATTTCTGCATTTCCTCCTATGTTGACTGCCAGTGGTTCCAAAAAATGTTGAATAACAAGGGTGAGAGAGGACACCCCTGTCTTGTAGCTCTCTTCAGACTAAAGAAGGGCGATATAACACCCATTAGTTATTACCGATGCCTTAGGATTATTATATAAGATTTTTACCCATGTAATAAATGCAGACGAAAACCCAAAATTTGACAAGGTTGCAAATAAGAAATCCCACTGGACCCGGTCAAATGCCTTCTCTGCATCAAGGAGAGATGGCAACAATAGGACTATTGTTCTCTCTATTCAGACTTATTAAGTGCAGTAGTCTTCTCATATATCTGTTGATGATCTATTTTTCATAAAGCCTACTTGATCTGTATGAATAATACCTGGCAAAACTTCCTCTAAACGAGTCGCTAAAATTTTGGTTAAGATTTTACAGTCTACATTGAGTAAACTTACAGGCCGATAATTTGAGGGTTGTAATGGATCCCTATCCTTTTTTGGGATGACTGTTATTAAAGCCTCATCGAAAGTTGGTGGAAGAGATTGTAAAAAAATGCTTCATTGTATACTTCTTCTAAAACTGGGCTAGGATATCTATGAACTGTTTATAGTATTCTATAGGGAACCCATCTAACCCAGGAGATTTCCCGTTCTTCATACCTAATACAGATTTTCGTATTTCTGTTTCTGTCACAGGACATCTAACAGTTTTTATCTGATCAAAAGATAACTTAGGCAGGTCCATATAGTAAAAAAAGTTTGTTAATGCTTTAAGATCGGGGTATGTATCAGGAGTATAAAGTGCCTCATAATATTTTTGTAACGCCTCACTTAATTTGTTTACTGTCAGTCACTGTTATATTACCTTTTCTAATGGCTGGTTTTAAATTACAGGAGTTACGCTGCTTTAAACTGATTGGCCAGCAACTTGCCTGTTTTTTCCCCTTCCTCATAAAAGGATGTCCCCAACCTGAACAATGCATATTCTACTTTTTATTATATATTTCCTGAAGTTTGAATTAAGTTTGCAAATGTTTTGATATAGCTGGTTTGAAAAATTGTCTGCTAGATCCCTTTTCATGTGTCCTAATTTTAAATTATAATTCTTTTTATCTTAAAGTAAAGTAAGTAAAGTAAATTTTATTTCTAGAGCACTTTTCACAGACAGTCACAAAGTGCTTTACCAGTTCAAGTCAGAATCAAATTAAGTTTACAGACCCAACAGAATCCTTCAGGAGCAAACACTTGTGATTGGTGACAGTGGAAGGAAAAAACTTCCCTTTAACAGCAGAAACCTGGAGCAGACCCAGACTCCTGAAGGATGGACGTCTGCCTGGACCAGTTGGGGTTAAAGAGAGAGAGAGAGAGAGAGTAAAGGAGGAGAAAAGAGAGAGCGATAGAGATATAGAGAGACTGGGGGGGGGATGACACATGGAGTACGTTATGATGAATACATAGAGTGTAATCAGTCTGTGGTGGTCCTGGGTCAGGTGGGAGACTAAAAAGCCTTTTGAACAGGAGGGTTTGAGGTGTTTCTTAAAGCTCTGTACAGAGTCCATGGACCGTAGGTGTAGAGGCAGGTCATTCCATAGACGTGGTGCCACAGCTTTAACAGACCTGTCACGGCGTGTGCTAAAACAGGTCCGTGGAACCATCAGCAGGTGCTGTCCTGAAGACCTCAAGCTACGAGTCGAGCTGTAGGGCTGGATCAGGGAAGCAATGTCTGCAGGGGCCTGGACATGTAGGGCCCGGAAAGGTAGCACAAGAATTTTGAAATGAAGACGATATAGAACAGGAGCCAGTGGAGAGATTTAAGGATGGGAGTGATGTGGGTTTCCCTGTTTGTGCGGGTCAGGAGCCTGGCAGCAGAGTTCTGGACAAACTGTAGACGGGCCAGCTCCTTCTTGTTTAAGCATGTAAACAGGCTCTTGCAGTAGTCTAAGCGAGAAGATACGAAAGTGTGAATGATCATCTCGAGCTCATTTGTGGACACCATAGATCTGAGTTTGGAGATGTTGCGTAGGTGGAAGAAACAGTTTTTCACTAGGTGTTTGGAGTAGAATTCTAAAGACATGTCCTGGTCAAAGATGACACCCAGATTCCTCAGTTTGGTCTTTACCGAGGAACTCAGGTCTCCAAGGTGATGTTTGATCCCTGGGATTGCACTGTCCGGGTCAGTGATGAGGGTCTGTGTTTGACTGGAGTTCAGCTGGAGGCTGTTCTCATTTAGCCACTGCTTCAGCTCTGACAAGCAGATGATTAAGGAACTCAGTTTGTGGGGCTCAGAGGAGTTAAAGGAGCAGTATATCTGGATGTCATCTGTGAATAGATGATAGGAGACATCACTGTACTGTCGGATAATGTGGCCAAGTGGGAGGACATAGAGTAAGAATAGGACTGGTCCCAGGACAGAGCCTTGGGGCACACCACACAGTAGATCCGCTGAGTCAGATTGGAAGTTGTTTATTGACACAGTGAAGCTTCTGCCGGTCAGGTAAGAGGAGAACCAGTCTAGCACATGACCTGACATCCCTACCAGGTCCCTCAGTCTCTCAATCATTATGGGATGGTCCACTGTGTCAAAGGCCGAGGACAGATCTAGCAGGACCAAGACCGTGGATTTCCCGGAGTCGGCCTCCATCAGGATGTCACTGGACACTTTTAATAGTGCGGTTTCTGTTGAGTGGCGTTGTCTGAACCCAGACTGAAAAGTGTCATAGATCTGGTGTGTCTCCAGAAAAGCTGTCAGTTGTTTAGACACTGCCTTCTCAAGGATTTTGGCCAATAGGGGGAGCTTTGAAATGCGCCTGGAGCTTTTGAAGTCTGTGGGGTCCAGTGTGGTTTTCTTTAGTTTAGGTTCTATGATGGCCTGTTTGAAGGAGCTGGGAAACAAACCAGTTGAAAGCGACAGGTTAAAAAACTTTGTGACCCATGGTCCAATAGTGTCAAAGACACCGACAAGGAGCTTATGGGGGAGGAGGTCTGCAGAGTTGGAGGAGGGTTTCGTTTTGGATAAAAGTGCTGAGATGTCCTCCAGTGTCACAGGGTCGAAAGAGGACCAGGTTTGCAGAGGGGGATCAGATAGGGTCAGACAGCCAGAGGGTGGTGGGATATTGTGTTTAATATCCCTGATCTTGTCTGTGAAGAAGTTACTCATCTTACTCATATCTTCCCTTTTCTTTTTAGATGCATATGCTATAATTTTCCCTCAAATATAAGCTTTAGATGCTTCCCATTCAGTTGATTTCCTGTCGGTGCAGCCTGTATTTATTTCAAAAAATGACTGCAATTCTTCTTTTAATAGTTGGTTAAGAGCCTCATTGGATAATAGTGACGTATTCAGTCTCCATCTACCTTTTCTCTCAATGTCATTATTTATATCGATACCCAGCTCTACAGCTGCATGATCAGATAAGGCTTTTGCATTAATTTTACAATATGCAACTTGCTTGGTAATATTGCTTGATATTAGAAACATATCAATTCTAGAGTAGGATTTATGACATTGAGAGAAAAGGTATATTCTCTTCACGTGGGTTTATCAACCGCCAGGTGTCCACTAAACTATTATCCTCACTTAATATGTGTATAGCAGCTCTGTCTTTGGGTATTGATGAGCCTGTAAGAGCACTTCGATCTATAAATGCATCCCAAACTTTAAATAATTACATGCAAATTTGATATTTTAAGTAGCCAGAACATGTCTAAGTGAATGAAAGGTGAAGATGGTCCTCAGGAAAGGGGCGAGGGAGGGGAGGGCTCCAGCCCCCCCGCCTGGCTCACTCTTATCCACACAGCTCTGCCAGAACTCCAGGTACTCCAAACTCCAGTACAATATTACTGTTGGGTAAAAAATGGTTGTTTTGCAGTTTGTATGTAAAAGGAGTAAATGAACCTGTTAAAAGGGGAAAAATCATTTCATATTTGAAATCTTTAAAGTCCATTATTATGTTCCTACAGGACCTGCATCTAAAGAAAGGTGATCATAAAAGAATGAAGAGTAATTGGATTGAACAACTGTACCATTCCTGCTTTTCTACCAAAACAAGGTGTACTGCCATCCTAATCCATAAAGGTATTTCCTTCAAACATTGTGAGGCAAATGCAGATAGGGATGGCAGATACAGATACAGTAACAGGCAAATTGCTTTGAATCCAACTGATCCTTGTCAATTTATATGCCTCAAATTTTGATAATCCCATTTTTTTCCAAAAAGTTTTGATCTAATTCCATATCAACCTAATTCAAATGTAATCATAGGTGGAGATTTAAACTGCATGTTGGATCAATACTTGGATAGATCATCCCAAAGAATCATTAAGGCATCTCAGTCGTCTAAATTTCTAAACTGCTACATTAAAAATTCCATTATTCAAGGTGTGTAGAGATGCCTTAATCCTACAGGTGAGATTACTCCTTTTTTTCCAAATCTACATAAAGTATACACTCACATAGGCTATTTTTGGTGGACTCAAGGCTTATCCCCAGCTGTTACAACGTAAAAATATCACAAGATCTTTGACCATCGTCCCTTTACTTTTTCATCAAAGCTTGTTGAAACAGAGGAAGATTTAGATGGACGCTTAATCAGCAGTTGCTAACAAACAAAAAATATTGCAAATACATTAAATCACAAGTGCAAATTTCTTTGAAACATTAACTTCCTGAGATTTCTCCACCGCTGCTCTGAGACACTTAAGGCTTTTATTCGTGGCTGCAGTATGTCCTTTCAAAAAGCGGAAAACAAAATTAAGAAAGTGGAACAAGATCTAGAGAGAGAAATTAAATTATTAGAAACAGAAAATGCCTCCTTACCAACAATAGACAAGTACAATAACTTATGTACAACAAAATATATATTACACCAAATTTCATCAGCAGAAGTCAGTTGTTTTCTATACCTGAACGAACAAAAATTTAGTGATAAGCGTCAAAAACTGTTAGCAAGGCAACTACGCAAAATAGAAAATGATCATACAATACACAAAGGTAAGTAATTAAATGGAAAACTGCTTTCACAGCCAAAAAACATTAATGACAGGTTTCTAAAATTTTACAAGAAGTCTTTATGCAACTGAAACTATGTCAGAGGAAACAACAGTTTCAGTTTCATCTGGATAGATGTAATCTTCCAAACGCAAATAAAACACAGCACAAGGAACTGGGCTCTAAAATTACAATCAAGGAAATTTCTGAGACAATACAAACCTTTAAAAAATTGTAAATTGAATAGGCAATGAATTGTACAAACAATTTAAAAACTATAATTCTCCTTTCAGTGGAATACATTACAGTGAGGAAATGCTTATCACACATGGATCTGTAGACGGACTGCCTAGATCCTTCAAACGTGCATTGTGCAGGGAAAGCTGTGTTTTCTGGTAAAAGATTTCTGTGTTTGGTGCAGGGAGCATTATTGTGCATTTGAGCCGTCAGCTTCATCTACTAACGAGGTTACCCTTATTGAGCTTGATGAGTTGAAAGACCCACATCCCCTTGTAGACTACTTGGTTGGTGGCATGCGTATGACAACGTTGAAACAATTCATCATTGTGGAAGGTGAGGATAATCTCCTTTGTTCTGTACCCAACTCCCTCCCCTCATCCTGGAGAAAGAGGCTCTTAAAGATAGGATTGGTAATTTTGTCCAGATACACTTTTAAAAGGCAATTGATGATTTAAATGCTTTGATGGACCCTGAAGAAATGCTGGTTCAAAAGTTTTGCTAGTTTGTTTAAGCTGCCAACCCTAAATTTAATTGCCACCCATAATTAATCACTGTTGTGGGCCCATCTATTTTTTTTTTTTTTATTTAATTTTTTTTTTTTTTTATCATGCAATGTATATACTTTTAATCATTTTGTAGCAGGCACAGATTCAAGACTATTAACAGGGCCTAATAGAAGAGAGCGTATCGCTCCGGTGCTACAAGCCCGTCACTGGCTTCCAGTCTGTCATGTCTGCTCCCAGACTGTGTCTGTCTTTTCTGTTTTCTCTGTCATTTCCTGTTTTATTTTGTTCAGTTTCCCTCTTGTGTCATGTCTGGTGTCTTTACTTCCCCTCCTTGATTGTTTCACCTGCTCCTGATTACCTGACTCCTCCCTGATTGTCTCCACCTGTGTCTTATTGTCTTCCCTCCCTCTTGTGTATTTAAACCCTGTGTTTTCCCCTGTTCCTTTGCCAGTTTGTGTTCTACCTTTGTGTGCTCACTTACCAGCGTTTTGGATACCTGTCAGTCTGTCTGCCCGTTTTGACCCGTTTTGCCTTCCGACCACCGATTCTGCCTGTTCCTCGTCTGCCTGCTCATCTGGTTCTGACCTGGTTCGTTCATCTGACTCCTGTTTCTGCCTGTTCCCTGTTTACCTCAGCCTCCAACGTGTTACCTTGTGTTTCGACCCTCGCCTGGACTTTGACCGTGAGTAGCCTATCCCTCATGTCCCGTTGCCTCCTGAATTGCCCTCCTGTGTATGACCTGGCTTGTTTTTTGACTATCCTCTGTTTTGCCCTAGTCGGGGTGTTGACGGGAATCCTCCGGCTCGGCCGTGCTGACCATCCGTATTCCCCGCTCACAGCCCGGACGAAGAGTCCAGTATCACACGCCTTCTCAGACGTGTTGACTATTCTGTGCTGTGTTTTTCCTACTGTGATTCTATTTAATAAACACTCTCAACTGGTCATCTGTGTTCTGGTCTTGCATTTGGGTTCAGCCTTTGTACTAGTCCCATTACACAGTCGAGTTCAGAATTCAATTTCCAATCCTCCTTCTTACATATAAGACCATTAATGGTATGGGCCCTTCTTATCTCACAGATGCTCTGGTACCGTACCATCCCAACAAAACACTTTGGTCTCAGAATGCAGGTCTACTGGTAGTTCCCAGGGTCTCTAATATTAGCTGGAAGCTGATTCCATAAGACAGGAGCTCGGTAACTAAAGGCTTTATTTCCTACTGTACTTTTAAACAAGCCGACACAGTCTCTACGTTTAAGATGAGACTGAAACATTCCTGTTTGAAAAAGCTTATGGTCAGGCTAGTTAGACCGAACCCACAGTTCAGTCTAAGCTGCCCCACGAGCAATAATGCTCGGGGAAGTACAGTGCACTGTGTCCTACCACCTGTTTCTGGTACTACGTACCACTTTGTCTGTACTTATGATTTACAATATATAGTTTACTTAGTCTGTTCATCACTATTCACCCGGTGCACAGTTGAAATTCATCATATCACTGGAGGGAGGCAATAAAAGACTAGAATGTTCAAATAGTCTGGAGTGTCAGTTTTCAAAAAGTCTGGACAGAACTGTTACATTTATTGTGACCCTGCATAAACACTGTGGGACAAACAATCCGAATGCATCCTATAATCCAAACTAAAGGCAGAAAAGAATGTTGTATGCTGTAAATAACAGTATACACTGATGGACACAATTTTACTGCACAACCACTTGATAACAGTTTTATAAACTACAACTTTGACTTGTAGTGGAATGTTTTCAGAGTGCATTACAGTACTTTTACCAAAGGAAATGATGTGAAGACATCTCACACCACAGTTTAGGACCATGATAAGTTCACACAGGAATGTGACATTGGCAGAGAAATAATGACCCCACCCCCTCAGTGCTCAGAGAGCATTAGAACAATGTTAAAATGCAGGATTGAAGGTCACTGTTTACTTAGATTGATTACACAATTCAACATACTTCTAAATCAGGCTACTATGTGTACAGCAGAAATAACACATTTAGGGCCAGATCTACTAAAGGTTTGCATGGAAAAAAAAATGTGTGCAAACTCAGTGCACACACACAAAAATGTACAAACTGATTTACTAACAGCGCGCAATAAGGGTTGCGTCTTTCAAAGGTGCAAAATAGTGCGTTTGCATCCAGTTAGTACATTTGACACAATGAATATGCAGTATGGGGTGTGTACATGCAAATGTGCATGTGGTGTTAGCACATGCAGTGATTTATCAAACCTGAAAGCAATTTTGCTGATAGAAACTATGTCTATATTTAACATGTCTAAAGGGGAGGTGTAAACGGTTTGTATGTGTAATTGTGCACACATGGAAGTGGTTTTTGTCACAAGAAGGAGACACTGAATGATGAAGCAAGACACACAGAATGCATTTGTCACCCTTGTGTGAACATTTTTGATTGTGATTAAAAATACGCACCGACGTTAGGCTACAGTGTGACTAAATTATGTGGGCCTGACAGTCATTCAATTCAGCAACCCCCATGGACCCCCCACCTCTAAAATGAATCCGGTGCTGCTGCCCAGTAATGCCATTTTAGAACTTCTAGTCCAGGGGTCACCAATCCTGGTCCTCAAGGGCCGGAATCCTGCATGTTTTAGATGTATCCCTCTTCCAACACACCTGATTCAAATGATCAGCCTATCATCCAGCTCTGCAGAAGCCTGATAATGACCGTCAGGTGTGCTGGAGGAGGGAAACATCTAAAACATGCAGGATACCAGCCCTCGAGGACCCGGATTGGTGACCCTGTTCTAGTTGAACTAGGAGATGATTTAGGACCAGTCACAAGGAGGAGTCATGCAATTCCTTCTATAACAAAACTCCTCTCGACGTTACATTTCCATATGTCTGGATCATTCTGGTTCAATTGCCATTAATGCTGGCGTATCCCAGAGCAGTTTTCCAGCGTGTTGTCTCCATGACGACAAGCAGTAGGCACGCAAAATCCTTGTTTAAAAGGCAGGTCTCCATGACTTTGCAGCTGTTGTGATTTGCACAAGCAGTCTTAGTAAATTACCTGCAAACCGCAGTTCAACCCCACACGCAAAATTCTCGATTGCACATGTGAATTAGTACACACAAACTGGGATTTTAGTAGATCTGGCCCTCAATGTATTAAATGGCTTAAAGAGCACTGGAATAAAAAATCTAAGATATATCAAAGATAAAATGCATGAAGGACATATTTACAAATTAGTTTCTCCTCACCGCATCGAAGTATTTTAGGCATTTGTTGTGTTTAGGAAAAAAAATGGCTTCATACATTTATCACATGATGTAACAAAGTAGAGTATGTGATTACTGGAAGCTAAAAAAAAACAAAACAATCAGTCAAACTAGAGAGTAGCATTTCTATTTAATTCTGTTAAAGTACTGATGGGAATCATTGCTTCCTTAGCCTATTGTATGCATACACATGATGGATTGGAGGCTCAGATGGCAGAATCCATAGGGCACAGATGGGATGGGAGGCAGCGATTTGTTCTGAGCAGCTGGGTGGAAAATAAGAAAAGCAAGCAGCACTTCCTGGCCAACTGATGATAGTGTTTGTTTGATCAATCAAGCAATTCCTCTAGTGTCTGAAGAATAGATAAGACTGAAATTACAATCCATACAGGAGACAAAAGGTCCTGTGTGGACCCCAGCAGGTGTCATGGAAACTGAATGTTAATCTGGGTGAAAGGAGTGCACAGAAAAGGTTCTGTCAGTATTTGATTTCAAATCATCCTTGGCAACTGCACTGAAGTAAATGTGAGAAAGCACATGTGGTTCTTGAGAGGGCTGTTCTTAGAAGGAAGCGCCTCCTGGGCTGTAGACTTGTGTGGGCTGGAATTAGCCAGTGTTGGTCACAAAAGGTTGACTCACTTGGTTTTTACCTCTTTCTTCAGAAGCGGATACCTTCCCATAAAACTAAAGAAAACAATCTCCCTTTGGTCTATTGCCCACAAATGAGTAAGCAGAGCAGAATATAAAAACCTGCAAGAAACGCAAACGCACCTAATACTGGTGATTATGATGACACAACAGCAGTAGAACATTGGATAAACACATAGACAGGTTTCTCAGAAAATGAAAGACTAGATTAAAAAAAAACAAAAACAGACATTGACTGTGCAGCTCCACCGTTTGACTGTATTTGACCACTCTGCTCCGGGGCTTGTTGGAGCCAGTGGAGGTGACGCCATCTACAGGCTCATCAGAGCAAAGACGAGTTGGAGATGACGCAGGCAGGATCACACGGGAAGGACTCGGTGATCACAGATCACATCCCCACGTCACTTCTCGAAGGTTTTCTAACCCTGAGAAGAAGAAAGACACCCGTCCTGATGAAAAAGTAGTTAAAAAAACAATTACAAAGACAATTTCTTGGGACAAAAATGTTTTAAAGAAACAGATCAATATTTTGTCAAATACATATTATTGTCACTTTTAAGATGAGGAAATGCAATTCTACTAAACCTCCAAACACAAGTGTATTTACAGATGTTTAAACTACAAAGATTTATTGATTAAATAAACAGACCTTTTGCATCTGTTAATGTTAGTCACTGCAAAGTTACTTTATTATTATTATTATTATTATTATTATTATTATTATTGTTATTATTATTATTATCTATGTAATTTTAGTCACTTTAACAACTGTTTATATTTTTATCTTATCTATCTTTTGATTGTAGTTGATGCCTTTTTTTCTTTGCTGTTGTACATTTTTATTTCCACCTTGGGGGATCAATAAAGCTTATCTTATTATACTTACAGGGTTTTATCCATTAACTGTGATGGCAAACCCAATTAGGCAGTTGTTATTTAAATTAATCATCTACAAATGATAAAAAAGTAAGACGAAAAGTCAGTTCTATTTTTTTCTTTTTTTCTGGGCTCAGCTGGCTGACAGGCAGCTGTCTGTACCGATAAGGCACAGCCCACACCAGCTGTACTCCCAGTCATTATTGCCCATTTTTCTGACACCTTTGCTTGTGTATCCTCTTTTATTTGGACATTTTACCAGGGAGTATCTCACACTACTTTTTTTTTTTTTCTACTTGTCTTGTCCTGCGTCCTAACAGCAGAATGGTAGTCTGGTTCCTTTTGGTGCTGAACACATTTGCTTTGCCAAGGGTAACTTCATAAAGTATATGAAGCACCCTTTGATATTCTACTGTGTTTATTATGAGTTTAGTTGAACCACATTTCGATGCCGGACCTGACATGGGGGGTGGGGGTGGGGGGGTAGAAGAAGGGGAGAGAACAAGAGAGAAGAAGGTGGAGAAGACCCTCACAAGAAAGTATCAACAATACAAACAGCAACAACCATGGAGACAATTATAATGGTGACAATAACTACAACCAGAACTGAGTAAACTGGGCAGAAGAGAGAGAAGAAAACAGAACAAAACAAACAAAACTACAAAAAAACAACAACAACGAGATACATAAGACCTATGAAATGAAGAATATAAGAAAGCATGAACAAAATGTCATACACCACATTCACACAAATAATACCTATAACAAATAATCCCAGAAACAAATCCACACCACATCAGTTGTTCTCATTCATCTGCTGTGACAGAGTGAACCAGGCAAACAGACTGAGGTGAAGAACACACACATGCAACCGCAACCGCCCCCCCCTCCAAGGATCAGGGACCGACCCAGAGGGCCCCAAGGCCCGGCCATCCAGCAGACACCACAGAAAGGGGGGATCCAGCACTCCCCCCCCCGAGAGGCAACAGTGTGCCTGCCCCGAAGATGGTCGAGGGAGGCCCCCCACCAGAGGCCCCACAGCAGCCCAGCACAGGCCCCAGGAGGCCAGGGACACCAGCCGCCACCCCCCCGACGGGGGCCGGCCACCCAGGGGCAGGCCACCCAGGGGCAGGCAAGGCGCCGGTCCCCGAGCCCCACGAGCCCAGGAGCCACCCATCTCCCCGGGCAGGGGTCCCACCCAGCACACTGAGTGGCCAGGCTGGCCCAGACCGCCACCCGCTGCAGGCCAGTGCGCACCCCGATGCCACAGCCAAGCACCCTGGGGACCCGGAGGACCACCCCCCCATCCCACCAAGCCCAAACCCCACACACACCCCAGTCCCCCACTCACCCACACAAGCATATGCACACACACACCCACAGACTCCCAGACATACACACCACCCATCCCACATGTTCGACCATTCACACACACACACACACACACACACACACACACACACACACAAACACCTCCACCCATGCCCATATACCCACCTACACGCACACATCTACATGTACACACATACCCACACATGTACCCACATCCATCAACAGCCCCTCCCACCCACCTGCACACACCAGACACGTGTATCTGGAGTGCCGCCCCCCAGCAGCGAGCAGCCCCGCTGTGAGTCCCCCCAAGGCGCAGCACCCGAGCGCAGCCCCAGGACCAACCGCAGCCCAGGGCGGCAACACCAGCCACCAGGAACCCCACCGCGGTCCACCACCCCGCCAGCAACCGCCACACCCCCGATGCCCGCATACACACATCTTTCCCGGTCCCAACACGACCTGCGGCGGGCAAGAGAGCAGCTATCCCAGCCCCCCCCCCCCCCCCCCCCCCGACCACAATCCCCACGTGCACACATCATTCATCATAGGGCGGCACCCCCCAGCAATGCAATGCAGCCAGGTGAGCCCCAAGCCAATGTTCCAACCCCCCTCCCCCGGGACCCCCCGCCCCAGACGGCATCCAGGAAACAGGGGTGTGGGAAGACCCCTGCCCCCCCTCGCCTCCCCACCTATCAGTGTTTTGAAGTGTGAGGTGTGTATGCAAGCGGTTAAAATTGAGGAGCATAACTGCGCACCACTGAGGGCGACACCACACAGGCAGCCACACCCACCGGCACGGCACCGCCCACCAGGCACCACGCAGCCCACCCCCCAAAAGTGAATGTGTGGTGTTAGTGTTTCTGTGTGTTGTGTTGTGGGTGGGTGTAATTAAAATTGAAGAATCAGCCACCCCAGGGTACCACAGAGGGAGGCCATTTAGTGACCCCCCCGCCGTACCCCCTCGGGATGTGCACCCTCCCCAAGACCCTACGTGCTTTGCGTGAGGGGGGTGGGGAGGCGAGGGGTTGGGGATAGTATGACTGGGAGGAAGTTTCCTCCCAGAAGATGAGCCAGCCGGCATTCGGCCCCCCTGTTCCCCAGTACCCGTCCCCACACAGGGGCTGCCAAAGAGCGGGGCAGCATAGAGACCCTGGGCACCCAACGACCGCAGCCAGAAAGCCCCCCCCCAGAGGCCACTCACACACTCAATCATCCTATGCAGTCGAGGGAGCACGGACCCGGGACCAGCCGCCCCAAAGCCCCCCAAACAGGGGGGACCCACCACACTCCACACCTCCCCAGTCTTACATGCACTAGGGATGCAGCGATCACCGGCACAGTGCCCCCCCGCAGCACCAGACCCAGCGACCAGCGCCCCCGCCCCACATCCAATCGCCACCACGGCCGCACCCCACCACCGCACCCCGAGAGAACCCCCAGCGACGTCCCCCACCTCCCACGGGGGCCACAACCCCCCAGGCACACCTGCAGTCCCCCTCCCCCACCGCCACCACACCACAGCCCCCCCTCATTCACCAAACATACATGTACATCCACACCCACACACCTGCTCCATCAGCCCCCACCCACACCAGCACACACACACACGCACACACACACACACACACACAATCCCTCATTCATACTCTAATGCACACATGAGCACTCGTTCACACACACCAACACACACTCACACACCCACCCCTACACACAAACGCATGCACACACACACACTCACACACATTCTCTCTCTCTCTCTCTCTCTCACACACACACACACACACACACACACACCCCAGGACTCCCAGGCACCAGCCAGACACCAGGGCACACACCCGCCCACTCCCACAGCGGCAAGTCCAGGTCAGCCCAGACACCCCTGCGCATGCCGTGTCCCCCCCCCCCACCCCGGGAGGGGCAGCACCCGGAACCCAGGGCCCAGGAACCGCACCCCGCCCACCCCCGACCAGCCCAGCCACCCGACCTGGGGGATGCCGGCCACCGACCCAGGCCCAACCCGGAGCCCCCCGCCACGAAAAGTCAGTTCTAAAGTCAAAGTTCTTAAGTTCTCCTTATTTAACAGGACATTGAAACTGGTCACAGTCTTTAAAAGTTCAGTGTGTAATCTTTGGTGACATCTAGAGGGGCAATTCCAGACAACTGAATACCCCACTCAAACCTACCTTAACCCAACTAATTCTAACCCTAACCCCACTCAAAGTTCCCTACTAGGGCTGCTTAACTCATGAAACTTAACCTAACTAATGTTATGGAAATGTTCAACTGATAACCCACACACAAAGAGGAGGAGAGAAAGTTACAGTTAAAATAAATAAATGCATTTATTGAGAAATCAGTCACAGAGAAACTCTGTAAGTGAAGTCTGCTTAAACAAGAGAAAACTAAAGATTATATAGAACCAAATCCAACCCCCTCAAACTATGATGTCATTCCTTACGTACATCGTACCACCCCATACTACTCCTTCTCTGCTCCGTGAAGAGGTCATGATGACCTCTCCACTCTAACCTTGCTTGGATCCAATCTGGAGTGCAGGCGCCATTCTCTATCTACACATTCAGACATTTAGGTGTTTGGGTTTTAACTCAAGGCAAGAACTCCGTTCCTGGGTTGGGGGTGTTACAGAGTGGTAAACATCACACATAATGACTAATGACTCAGCATTAAAAGAAGATGTACTAACAGTATAAAATATAAAGAGTATAAAATATAAAAAGTAAATTTTTCCACCACATTTCCTCCCTTTTGATTATTCAACCGAATCAATCATGCAAAAACATAAAATTTACGTACGAGTATCAATAAATGATTATAAATGATTATCAACCCAAAGACAACCTAATTAAGCCATATTTCTCCAGATATTCTCCAGATAAATTATATGTAGCCAAATTTCCAGGCTTTGTGTCTTTTTTCTTTTTAGATCAGGTTTGACATTGGAGGACAAATAGCAAAATACTATGAAAAAAAATACTATAAACATCCACCCATGATCTATCTGCTTTTGGACATCAGTCAGAACAGTAATTTCCAGCTTCACAATTTTTGTTCATTTGACAGGATTACACGTTGCTTTCTTCATACACCATCAAATCATCATCAAGATCATCTAAGTCATCAAAATCATAATTATCATCATCATCATCAATCACTTCATGCTATACCATACTAAAAGTACCAATCACACTGCTAATCATTGAACGTATTATTGGAATGATGCAACAGGATAATCCGAGGAGTAATACAAACACACCAAAAATCACAGCAATAATTTTCATCAACATTGCCTTCCATCCCCCAGACAGCAGCCAGCCCCAAAAATCCCAGCCTGTTGTAGTGTATGCAGTGTTTTCCTCATGTAGGACTCGTCTAGGGTGATCAAACTGATTGTGGAAACATCAGGTACATAGGTACAACACTGGTCGCCAATAAGATGACAGACACCTCCCTTTTCAGCCAATAGGAGATCTAAAGCTGCCCTATTCTGTAATGCGACAGTGCGGAGAGCTTTCATCTCACTGGTCATTAAACCCCTGTTCAACAGACGCAGTGAGATTCTCTAGCTCCACAGAAAGTTCTTCTATGTACCAAGCTAAACAATCAGGGCCGTACATGGGAATAATACTGATTACAAACTTATGGCCACCTGAAATCTGATCCCGTTTTACACGGGTGTGAGGCGGTGACATAACTGGGCTGATGGTCAATTTGGAGGTAGCTGGAACCAAATAAGAGAGGTGACATGTACCTGCCCATCATGCTGGGAAATACAAATAAGAGTGTTGACCACACGTCCACACCATATCTGTAGGACAGCCATACCCATAATCAGAAGGAGTTAGAGCTACGGTGGCATTATATGTGGTAGTAACATTAAAAATAAAATAAAATAAAAAGATGAGGTCTTAGCATCATAATGTGTCAGTGGGGATGGTGTACCTAGTAATGCCGTGAGATTGTAAACGACTATAACTGGAGAAAAGTAAATTTATCAGCCCTTTTTTCACAATTTGCTAACCCGCATGCTACCTTGAGAGTAATGTTACACCCAGATGTGTGTCCCAAATTATACCGTGTGTGTTCTGTGACTGGGGAATGGAAGCAAAACTGTGGAGTGAAAAAAAGATTAGACAGATCTCTGAGCCGAAAAACAACATTTTTCTGTACCATAGTAATATTAGTGTCTCTAGAGAAATTTCTTGGATTTCTGAAGGAAGGTCACGTTGGGTCTCAACCCCAGCCAGGGGTACGCCGTGACAGACGGCCACTGTCCATTTTATCATTGTCAATAGTGTGTGATTGATCGAGAGAGGATAAGGAGCGAACAGAGTATCTTCATGTGAGCTGTGTGGCATCAAACTACACACATAGCATGACTGATTAGTGACACGTCGTGTCAGATCACGTGTCACTCGCCACCATGTGTTATCGCTAGTCGTGGTGATCAATGAGGTGGAGGTCACGTCCGTGACGTCCCCGAAGCTCCTCTGACCCTAGCTGTCCTCCGACAGACCAGGGCGCAAACAGGAATGTGATGCGGTGGTGAAGGATCAGATACCTGATAGAATGTGTCCATGTACCACATGTACAGGCACAGGAGGGTGATGCAGATGACAGCTGACCCTTTGATCACCTCCATCGTCGTCGAATCAGTGTATGTGTGGGGCAGGGGGTCTTCAGTCACTCGCCAGTGACCAGGCAAAGGATAAGTGTATATGAGACGTCACTGGGGTCGTTACCACCGCTAGGTTTCAACCAGTGAGTCTTGTGAGTGTAGGTGCGTGATACAGCTGTGTCCAGCTCCGGTGTCCAGTCGTCCAGTCTACGCTGTCGATCGATGCTCCGGCCCGTCCTCGGCTGCAGCAGTTGGCGGTTCTCCCAGAAACCGCTTACAGTGGATCGCATGGATCCACATGGCACGTTCAGCAACCTTGACCACTGTGTGCGTCGTCAGGAGCACCTGGAAAGGGCCTCGCCACCTGCGCTGTTTCCAGTGCTTTCGCCTGAAGTCCCGAACCAGGATCCAATCCCCCGGCTGCAGCGGATGGAGCAGCCCCTCTGCAGGAACCGGTAGTGCTGATTTCACCAGTACCTGTACTTGAGAGAGTTCAGAGGAGAGTTTCCTACACTAAGACAACATGTCATGCTCCAACAATGATGTCAACCCGGTTGGTTGGTTGGGGGCCTGGAGACCTGTATATGGGGTCTCCCAAACATAATCTCAAACGGACTCAGCCCACTTCGACTCCTACGTCTCATTCTCATTTGCATGAGAACCAGAGGTAGGGCCTTGACCCAGTTAAGACCTGTTTCCTCACAACATTTAGCCAGTTTTGATTTTAGGGTGCTATTTTCCCTTTCAATAGCCCCCCCTTTGTGGATGGTATGCACAGTGTGTTTTGAGGTCAAAACCTAGCATTTCCCCTAACTCAGTTAGTGCTGTGTTCACAAAGTGGGACCCATCGTCTGATGAGATCCTCTTTGGGATCCCCCAACAAAACAAAACAAAATTTCAGTTACCAAAGCCTTAGCCACTGCAGAGCTGTCTGCATGCTTTGCAGGAAAACATTTATCTAACATTCCTCCCTTAGACACATGATCTACGCCATGTGTCAGCTTAGCAAACCAGGGGAAGAAATGTTTGGGCCGACAAGGTCGTCCATCAGCTGCCTCAAGTGAAACAAAAGACACAAGCCTGTGAAGGACAACAAAGGAGAAGGTCATCAACATACTGTAAAGGAGCAACACCTGGTGGGAGGTCAAGGTGGGACAGCGAGTTGGCCAAAATCGAATTGTAAATGGTTGGGGCCTCGCAATACCCCTGAGACATGCGCGTCCATGTGTACATTTTGTTTCTGAACTGAAACGCGAACCAATATTGGCTATCTGCATGCACGGGAACAGATGTGAACGCGTTCGAAAGGTCAATGACAGAAAAGTGAGATGCAGACGGCGGAATTTGTGATACCGTGGGTATGCGTGGAACCACGGCTTTGTTTACCGCCTGTAGGTCTTGAATAAACCTCCATGTGTCTGGGTCAGGAGGGTTCGCACTTTTTTCCACAGGAAAAATTGGGGTCCTGACCGGTGAATCAGGACATGGAACTATAATTCCCACATTCAAATAAGCTTAGAACTCGGACTGTTTTTGACATGGCCTGTAATCAGATCGCGGGGTAATGATGACCAGTGGGCAGTTCCGGACGAGACCCACATCATGTGGACCAGTAGCCCAGACACCAGGTGGGATATCAGCCAGTTTGGGTGGCACGGAGACGGGTGAGAGGCCTGTGGGAGATGTAGACATACAGGTGAGCGCTTCATCATTTAACAACTGTACAGTTTTCTGACAGTGAAACACTGATATCATGCTCTGTCTGTATACCCCCAGTCGGGGAGCGAACATGATGGCCGGGTCAGAGGTGGGACACAAATCTGACACCTGCAAGGCCTTTTCCACAAACGGGCCCACGTCTTTCCAATCTGCATGGCATGGTTTGGAAAGAGCAACATGTGTGGTCCAGCACCAAGCCTGTAAAAAGAATGTTGATTATCAGTCAGTGACACAGACAATGCCCAAAAAAATATGAATCCCAAAACATGTAACCAGTTGTGAGCTTATCAGACTGTGTGAAAAAACTTTTCCTCATATGTGGGGTCAGGGCCTCCAGGACTGAAATGAGAAGCACACTATAAATCATTTGGGGGTGAGACATAAGCGCCAGGCTGAAGTCTGCTGTCACTTAGCTCGACCCATTTTTCTTTTAATTTGGGGGGAACAGACTTTCCAGTGGTATACAGAATCTGGTAACCCAGCAGCATACCTAACCATTGTGTGTGCGTACACACAATGTGAGTGGAGATCTGTGCCTGCGACTGTGTTTTGTTGAGTTATCGTTAACCCCTCTGGACCCGATTCAAGTTTTACCCCCAATTTGCACATCAAATCCCGCCCACACAAATTAATGGGACAGACGGGTGCGAGTAAAAAAGAATGTTAGAAAGTACATTCTTGTGAAACACATGTCAACGGAACAGTAAAGCTCTCTCTGTCCTGTTTACCACCAGCCGACACAGAAATAATAGTTTTTCCACTCAACTTTAGTGTAGGTGTTAAGTCTACATGTCTGATCACAGAGTATGTAGCTCCACTATCTACTAAAAACAATAACTTAAACCTGCTTATAGTAAGATCAACCACAGGGAGCTTCTGATAGGAGTCAGTACACAGCTGAGCGTGTGTGTGTGTGTGTGTGTGTGTGTGTGTCACCTCCTCCTCCCTTGGGCAGTGCAGCAGAAGCTGTAGTGGGTGTGGAATCCGTGTCTGGAGACCCGCCCTCCAGGGCCGCGAGCCAATCCCCTGCCCCGTTCCCTCCACGTGGCTGTCTCCGCCCCGCCTTCTCTGTGGGCAGTCCCTTTTCCCATGTCCTGGTTGGCCACAGAGGTGGCCCACCCCGCCACATGTCGGACCACCCCTTTCCGGGTGTAGGTGGGCCTCGAGTGTTCTCCGGTCCCCGCCCACGCTGTTCCCCGGGGGGGGGGGGGGTCGGGCGGACCAGTCCGGAGTGTCTGATGAAAGTGACCCCTGCCCTGCGTCTGGAATCTTCCACTGTCTCATCAGGCCTGTTTCAGGTTTGTCCATGCAGACAGACAGCCTCAGGTGGGAAAAAACGTCCGGCAGAGGCTAGGGGTCATCTGTGCAGCCAGAAGCCGCCTGAGTTCAGACCCGGTGGGTCTGTGTTCATTGCAGAAAGTCCCTCGGATGGATCAGGTAGATGTTTCAGTGAATGTCCATGCCCTGAACACCACAACAGGACCGTCTGGTCCGCTGACTTCCACCATGGGCATTTGTGCAGCTGTGCCAGAAGTCAGTCCTCCCCCCTGCCTGCAGCATCAGCAGCGGGGGTGGAGTCGGGTTGTGTGGAGTCTGGCTCCGGTGGTGGAGAAGGCCGGGGGTCAGCAGACCTGGGGGGCCTGCTGGGGCCCGTTGACGTTTGGCCGGTTCTGGAATTACGGCTGAGTGTTCCGGGAGGGGGGGCGGGTTCTCGCGGCGTCTTTGTGGGCAGGCGTCCAGACCCGGACACCAACTTCGCTGCCTGCACAGAAACACAAGGGGGGGGGGCATATGGTATATGGTAAAGTGGCGGAGCTCAAGCTCCTTGACAATCGAAAATATAACTGTTTAATCTGTATAATCTGTTTTATATCTGTTTTTATAACCAGCAGCATAATTTACCAGATCTTACAGACGTAGCACAGACGTCGCACAAAAATACAAGGGAAGTATAAAGTTATGAATGAAAAGAAGTGGTTTAAATATTCTAACAAATTAGGCATAAAGGGAAAAAAACACAGCTAGATGGTGTCATCTACGGTTACACATGCCTCAGTTTGTTTTTGCTTCATTCACCACATCTCAAAACATTTGTTACAAGGTTCCTATTGTTTAAATTCCCTGACTTTGTTTTTTCTCTCTTTGCCTCCCTTTAACTCATTCAGTTTTTGCACACCCAAAGTTGGCATTTTAGAAAAAATACCCATGTTTACCCAATAATCAGCACATTCAAGCACAATTTCCCCATATTTTCTTTTTACCCATGGGTTTTGGAATAGGGGCCTCTCTGTCCACACCCCCGTCACTGTGCCCCGGCCGGTTTCCCATTTTTACACTTAGAACGTCTTCTAAGTGGTTTTTGTTCCTTGGCGAACAAAATACTAAAAAACCCTGATTTTTCTTTTCAGTTGTCAGCGAAAAAATCACCTAAAACGCTTTCAAGTTTGTTATAAACTTTACTCTACTGTATTTACATACAGTAGCAACCTTATACGATTTTTCTTTTTGGTTGAAGGCAGGCGAAAAAATCTCCCAAAAACGCCTGTACTCTATTGCATTTGCATACACTAGCAACCTTATACGATTTTCTTTTTGGTTGAAGGCGAAAAAATCTCCCAAAAACGCCTGTACTCTATTGTATTTGCATACAATAGCAACCCTATACGATTTTCTTTTTGGTTGAAGGCGAAAAAATCTCACAAAAACGCCTGTACTCTATTGTATTTGCATACAATAGCAACCCGACTCAGGTCTATATATATATATATACTTATTCTTATTTTTTATTTATTATTTTTTATTTTTCATTTTTATTTTTTTATTTTATTTTATTTATTTATTTTTTTATATATATATAAACCCGAATCGCACGCCACTATTGTTTCAGTGACGTGCCCAGTGACGTGAGTTTGGAACACAGAGAGTAACAGCCCCAACACCCCAAACTGTAACTTTCTCACCGTGTGTGGCGTTGAACTCAGTTCCGATTCCAGTGGTGAGACGGGCGGGGCTCGGGGCCGGTCCCCCGTCTGCGGTGTCGTTTTACCACGGGGCTACAGCCGCTTTTTTGGCCCGTAGGATGATCAGTCCACCAACCTCCGTTCCCCCGCCCGACAGCACACATGGAACCCTGCCGACAACGCCAATTTGTTATGGAAATGTTCAACTGATAACCCACACACAAAGAGGAGGAGAGAAAGTTACAGTTAAAATAAATAAATGCATTTATTGAGAAATCAGTCACAGAGAAACTCTGTAAGTGAAGTCTGCTTAAACAAGAGAAAACTAAAGATTATATAGAACCAAATCCAACCCCCTCAAACTATGATGTCATTCCTTACGTACATCGTACCACCCCATACTACTCCTTCTCTGCTCCGTGAAGAGGTCATGATGACCTCTCCACTCTAACCTTGCTTGGATCCAATCTGGAGTGCAGGCGCCATTCTCTATCTACACATTCAGACATTTAGGTGTTTGGGTTTTAACTCAAGGCAAGAACTCCGTTCCTGGGTTGGGGGTGTTACAGAGTGGTAAACATCACACATAATGACTAATGACTCAGCATTAAAAGAAGATGTACTAACAGTATAAAATATAAAGAGTATAAAATATAAAAAGTAAATTTTTCCACCACACTAACCCTAACCTTAAAACTAACCCTAACCCATGAAACTTAACCTAACTAACCCTAACCTAACCCTAACCTTAAAACTAACCCTGACCTAATTAATAATAATAATAATAATAATAATAATAATAATAATAATAATAATAAATAAATACAAGTACTACTGCTACTACTACTACTACTACTGTTAATAATAGAACACACAGAATAATAACACAGTAACAATATCCATTATGATAATATCATTAATAATAATACATAAACAAACATATACACTTAATAAAAATCTTATTTAAAATGGATAATTTTTGTTCATTTTTCTGATTTAATGCATATTTTCTTCTTTTTTTCAGTTTATTGATATTGTCTTTCTTTATCTTGAACAGGTTTTGTTCATCTTTAAACTCTTTTAAGTTTTCATTTTTAATGACTACTCTGAATATTTATATCTTTGTTCATGTATGATCTTTTTTTCATTTTGTTGATTATTTACTTCATTCATTGATAATTTTTGTTAATATGATTGATCGAATGCTTAATTTGTTCATTTAGTCTTGGTTTTATTGAATATTTTCTTTGACTGTTTTGGATATTTATTGTTTCTTTAATTTTCTTAAATTGAATTTGTATTTTCGTCTTTTTGATCATTATTTTCTACAGATTTTTCTTCGTTATGTTTATTTTAGTGCCAATTTGGTTGGTTTCTGTGGATATTTTCTACTTTTTTTTTTTTTTTTGGGGGGGGGGGTGCTTTAATTAGAGCCTAACCCATTCATCAAATGCCATAAAATATTAAGTCATAAAATAAAAATCAAGGAAAAGTAATGGATGTATTTTATGTTTGGATTGAATTCTATAGACTTGGGTGATAAAATAATCATCACAGTTTATGTGACATTTCTATTCTGAGCTGTTTCAGTACAGTTTATTGTCCACCAGGTGGCACTGTGTCCCTGTGGATTCAGGGAACGATCTCATAAAGTCACCCTTAAAAACTGAAGTGATTTAACATTTATAAACCTGTAAATCTATATGTTTCATATGAAGCTGAAACGGCCTCAATGACCACGACAAAAACAAAGTGAAAACATAAATTAAACCCTTTAAAATCTTTATGTCAAGTATTTATTTACAGACTCTAAACACTGAATGGAATTGGAAGAATAGTGTTGAATAACTCTGAATATTATTGCAAATGATAAAAATTCAAAATTAAACCCAGACTATTTTCCTGCAATAACTGAGCTTACTCTGTATTCATCTGGTAACAGGGTTGGACACAGGAACGGGGATGAGTCAATACATGACTTGTGATTGTATATCGTAACATAATGAGACAAATAAATGCACAGGACCATCACAACAAGACCACAACAATTAGTGCTGTCAAACAATTCAAATTTGTAATCAGATTAATCACAGGGTTGGTGTGGACTAATTTTGATTAATCACGATTAAATATCATTCATTTTTAATCTATATTAGTGACTTTTCATTTTGCATGAGCAAACAGATTTAGGAAAGAAGGGACTATATCTGTACTGAACAGGTTTATGAAACAGTTTTAACAGTTTTAACTGCCTCCAATTGTTCTGTCTTGTTTTTTTTTTTTTTCTCCTCATATTTCCATCCAGAGGGCCAACGTGCTGTTTAGTGTCGTCCATCCTTATGGGTCGGTTCTGCTGCCTGTCACTACCGGATCAGCTGACCATTTGTACATGTGCATTAACGCTAACTCTACTGGGACAAACTGACCCAAATGTGTTGGAGCAGACGTTCACGGTCATTCTGCTGTAGATGGGTTCATGGAGTTCACGTTTACAATCACATTAATCAGGAGGAGGGATCAATCTGAGTTAACGGGTTAATTTGGACAGACCTAATAACAATAGAAATGGTCCTCTTAATCTAACTTTTTGAAAATTATCAACGACTTTCCTGTAAAAAAATGTGTGGATGATATAATGATAGCAGCCATATTGAAAAAGGCAAACAAACAAACAAACAAACAAACAAACAAACAAACAAGAACAGCCCTTTCCATTGGCTGCAGTGGGATGATAATCCACCAGGGGGCAGAAAACACATATCAGGTCACATACGACAGGTTTTAAAGGTAAGTATTGATCTTGTTGATCAGATAGAGGTCTCAGAACCTGGAGAAGCAAAATGATCCAAATGGTTTTAAAGGGTTAACGTGAGTCTGTGAGCTCCTGCTGGGTCGACTGGGTTTAGTCGTTGAACTTGGTGGAAAAACGTGTTTGTGATGGTGTACGTGGGTGGAGGTGGATGATCAGATCTGAATGTGTTCTCTGTGGTTCTGTTCAACAGCCTCCACATTCACACCACATGAACTTCCACATTTACAGAAAAGTTGACTCCATTGTTAAGTTTCCTGTCTGTTATCAATCTGTTCTCATTTATCAGAGCAGCAGAACATGAACCACTGAGACGGGAACTAAAACCACCACACAGTAGTTTGCAGACTTACCTTCCTCTGTTAACTTTAACAAACATAATAAATATAAGGCAGAAAAAAGGACAGTTTTATCAGTGATTTTAATTATTACAACTATTTAGAAAACAGTTAAATAAGAAAAAATGTTCATTATTTGAACCTTAATCTTAAATGATACTAAAATGATACATGTTTAATTTTATTTTAGCAAACTTTATTTATAATGTGAGTCAAAGACCTAAATCAGCAGGTTTTTATTTAGAGCAGGGGGGTCAAACATGTGGACCGGGGGCCAAATGTGGGCCGCCAAAGGGTCCGATCCAGCCCGTGGGATGAATATGTGAAATGGAAAAATTACACTAAAGAAATTAATGATCCTTTCAGTTCAGGTTCCACATTCAGACCAGTTCAATCTGAAGTGGGTCAGATCAGTCAAATACTAACATAATAACCTATAAAAAAAAAACAAAAAAACACAACTTTACACACTTTTCTCTTTGTAAATGTAAACATTTTCATGTAATTTTCCTGTATTTATACTAAAACAAACTATCATTTCACAAAAAACGTGAACAACCTGAACAAGTATAAACAACCTGAAATGTCTTCAGAGAAGTGGAATTGTACCAATATTCTGTTTGTTATTAAATGTTGTGTGTGTGTAGATCCACTGTGATCTGTAAGTCATAATGAACATGTGGAAATGATAAACTAAGGCAGAATATTGGTAAAATTGTACTTGAATTATTTATTTTTTTTAAAGAAATTTTAGGGTGTTCCTGTTACTCACATTTTTAAAGGGTTGTTTGTAGATGTAAACATTTTCATCATGTAAGGAATGTTTGTATTTGATATTATTTATATAGAATTATCTTATTATTTTATATTATCCATATGTATATTTGCCCCAAGTGGAGGAGTTTAAGTATCTCGGGGTCTTGTTCACGAGTGAGGGAAGGATGGAGCGTGAGATTGACAGATGGATCGGTGCAGCGTCTGCAGTGATGCAGTCGCTGTACCGGTCGGTTGTGGTAAAGAAGGAGCTGAGCCGAGAGGTGAAGCTCTCGATTTACCGGTCAATCTACGTTCCTACCCTCACCTATGGTCATGAGCTTTGGGTCAGGACCGAAAGGACAAGATCCCAGATACAAGCGGTCGAAATCAGTTTCCTCCGCAGGGTGGGTGGGCGCACCCTTAGGGATAGGGGGAGGAGCTCAGTCACCAGGGAGGAGCTCGGAGTAGAGCCGCTGCTCCTCCGCGTCGAGAGGGGCCAGCTGAGGTGGCTCGGGCATCTGTTTCGGATGCCTCCTGGACACCTCCCTGGGGAGGTGTTCCAGGCATGTCCCACCGGGAGGAGACCTCGGGGAAGACCCAGGACACGTTGGAGAGACTATGTCTGTGGGCTGGACTGGGAACGCCTCGGGGTCCCCCCGGAAGAGCTGGAGGAGGAGTCTGGGGAGAGGGAAGTCTGGGCATCCCTGCTTAGACTGTTACCCCCGCGACCCGGCCCCGGATAAGCGGTGGATAATGGATGGATATGTATATTTCCACTTCAGACCAAATGTGGCTGAATGTGGCCCCTGAACTAAAATGAGTTTGACAGCCATGATTTAGAGTCTGAAACAAAACCCACTGAATCAAACATGTTGCCCTCATGTTTTATCAGGCGCTGGTCCTTGGATCCTCTTTGTTGAGCCCTGGTCCTTGGATCCTGGTCCTTGGAGGGGTTGCGGTTGTATGGATGTGTTGGGTGCACCTCAGTCCATCTGTCTTCACTGTAAACCTGCACTGTAATAAATTTGACCGTTAAATAACAGTCAAATACTGTCAGCTAGAGTGTCCAGCATGCTACTGTTATTCTACAGTATCTCTACTGTAATCTACAACTACAGTTTCTTACTGTAAAAAGTATTACGTACTGGGCTGTAAATAATGTTCCTTCTACAGTAAAATACTGTTAGCCACAGTTGCTGCATTTTACAGTAACTACCATATTCCAAGAAACAATATATTACTGTAAAATGTATTTAATGTAATATTTACAGTATAACAGCAAAAAGCTAGATTGGAACATTTCACATTACATTTTAAAATACAAAATCATGAACATTGCCAGAAAAAGCTCAAACAAGAGCTGACCTTATAACATGAGCTTTTCTTAAATCCACTGCGACAGCAGCAGCGTTGTGATGAAGCTTGGTTGGAGGCCTTCACAGACTACATGGCTTTGAATGCTCATCATCCAACTTCCAGATGTGACTTCATCACCTGCAACTGATGGAGACAAGAACTGAGGTTCATGTCCCAAAACAGGATCAGATATATTGTTTACCCAGAACCTCTGGAGTCACTGTAAGGTCTGAAAACTGGTTACGATGAACCCAAAATTCTGAGTCATACATTTATTCTGTACTTTTTTCATACTTTATTTAAATTTGGTATCAGAAGTTCTACTGCTGCCACTTAGGGCTGTTGTCTTACAGTGGTAGACACTGTCATGGAAGGACAAAAGCAGTTCTTTTATTCCTCAGATACAGACAGACAGCTAACAGACAGACTGAATGACAGACAGACACACACTGACACACACACACACATAAACACACACATACACACACTTCCAGCAGTATTAGTCTGGGACTGGCTGGAGGGTCAGGGTGAGCTCAGGATCAGCTGCAGTGGAACACATTTGGACAACGGGAGATCACTGATGAATGACACTGTGTTTACAGAGCTGTAAAGCACACACACATTCAATAATGTTACACATCCTATACAAACTGACCACACAGAGGGAAACATTAGCCTGAGTCACTTACTTTTATTCAAACAGTGGTTCATTATCTGTTAACATGGATGTCCAAGTTAGTAAATTCCACTTTACAGATTTAAAGTCTTTTAAATGTAACCTGGGGCAGTGAAAACCACACAAACTGACACTGTTTAGTTGAACTGTGTCCACTTTACAGCTAGCATGTATGCTTCAGCTTACATTAGCTGCATGTCAGCTACATAAGGCTAACACCCCAAATATGAAGCAGTATTACACCGCCTGTTACACCGCCTGTTACACCGCCTGTTACACCACCTGTTACACCGCCTGTTACACCACCTGTTACACCATGTAAGTTGCATCCGGTGTGAAGGCGGTTTATGGAGGCAGTGTAATGTTTAATGAACCCCAGATGCCACAGCATGGTGACAGTTCCACTGATAAAATCCCATTTATCTGATAAATGACCAACTGGAGCAGGATGGAGCGATGGCAGTGGAGGTAGAAGGATGAGAGCATCAGGTGGCCTCTGTTCCACTGCTGGATGGTCCGGGGGAAAAGAGTAGTTTTTTCTGTATTCATTTTTTCCTTCTGTTTGGTAAAAGAACCACTAACCTTTGATGCAGTCAGTCTATAGTTAATATTCGTTAGATTGAATCTTTTTCTACAGGAGCTGGTGGGACTTGATGCCAGATGACTTTGTTCATTCCAGTTCTGGGTGGACAGCAGTGGAGAAACTGAAGAAAATACTGGAGAATACTGTCACATTTTACAGTAGCTTACTGTTTTAAATGTCCTCCTTAAAGACCTCATTATTTACAACATTATACTGGATTTACAAAGAACAGCATGATACCATACAAAATTCACCATTTTTTTTACAGTAATTTGTTACAGTGTGGGTCTGTATTCCTACCAGTGGTGGCTGCTCGTCTTTCAGACAGGGGAAGCTCATTGTTGGCTTACATCAAAAAAAAAAAAAAAAAAAAAAAAAAAATTGTCCAGTTATTTAAACATACATTGGTCCCTCCGTTCCTTTTTCAGAAAATGCTCAGTGTCCTTATCGTACCAGTAGGCGTCTTTTCCAGGACTGGACCAGTGTCCTCTGAATGTCCAGCAGAGCTGGTCTGCTCAGACGGCCTTGGCCCAGTGCATTGTGGGTGTCAGACTTCAGCCTTTTTAAACTACAGATGCTCCTTTCACTGTGACCGAGCCGACAGTCTGACTGATTTAACTATCTACAAAACCAGATTAAACTGAACAAGAAATGATTAAATTATGGAACTGAAACAAGAAAACGCTGAAATTATGTTAAATTGAAACAAGGAAGTCCAATGAGTGTGTTTTACTTACAGTGCAAGAAATGAACCAGTACTTTGGTAGTGGTTTGTGTGATTTCCCAGCAGAATGTGTGACGGTATTAAACTGAACTGTGTCAGTGAAGGAGCAGATCTGAAAACAGCTGTCAATCAAACAGGATTCAGCCTTTCCACCGATCCTCCAATCAGCACGTAGGATTCTGGCGTCCGGCCCGGCCGAGCTCCGCCCACAGCTCCATTCACCCCCAGAGACGCCCGGTGTCTGGGGGCGGGACAACATCGTAGCATTTATCCAATTACCGTCCAGTTTAGAGTCAATGAAAGAAACAGTTCCACTCAGTCCCACTGAAGCCCAGAGACGGACACAGTCTGTGGACAAATGCACTGAGCAGAGATGGAGGAGAAAACAGACACGGGAACGGAGGAGAAGTGAACAACATCGAGTCCACTGATTTGGGATAAAACTGATTCTGAACGAACTCATCTGTGAGATGAACGTGTTCTAACACATTTATAGTCAATAAAATGTCAACACAACCGAACATATTTAACCATTTAATTTTCGTAATTTTAGGGGAAGCCGGGCTTCCACTGCAGTCTGAAAGAAATTGCCACTGATTCCTGCAGGCTCTGAGAATCCTCTCAGCGAGCGCCTAACCCAGGGATTAAAGTTCTCCGTCACCACAACGGATTTGAGTCAAATGGAAAAATTGAGGGGGGACAAAAGTCATATTGAAGTAACTTCCCCACATGTTTCACGGAGTCCAGTCGGCACCGCGATCCTGTCCTAGGTCTGCAGTCCTGGGTCTGCTGTCCTGGGTCTGCGGTCCTGGGTCTGCGGTCCTGGGTCTGCTGTCCTGGGTCTGCAGGTGTTTAACACAGGCACAGGGGGCTGACAGGTTTAACAGTGATGATAAAAAGATGACTTCTTTATTTTTATGTCGGGAGGACAGATTGATGACTATTTATCTTTGGAAGGAAACGCTGCTCATTCTGTGCCTCAGAAACACATGGACAAGTTCAGCTTTACCGAAGTTCAGCCTCCAGACTAACTTTAGTTTAGTGCTAACAAGTAGCTTTCAATATGAAAGAACCACAGCGAAAAGGGAAGAAGACAGAACTGATCTGCATGGACCTTCATGTTTGGGTTCAGAGCTGATCTCCTCTTGCCGGTATATGACTAGTGTGTGTGTGTGTGTTTGTGTGTATGTGCCCCTCCCGTGCGTGCAGCTGTGTGCGCCGCGGCCTTACGCGGTTACGCGCCCGACTGCATAAGTGCTTTATTTGGACCCGTTTAGCATCTTATTTCTATCTGTGTGGTACAGTACGAAGATAAAATTGAATGAATGAGGAACAGCCTTGGTATTTGCAAAGCCACTGTATTTTAAATACCCTCAGAGAGGATCTGGAACGGAATAGAAGTTCTGTTTCAGTTGACGTAATTTCTTCCAATCAAAAGAGAACATGATATTGGCAGGGGTGGGGGTGTGTGTGGTTTGACCACGTACAGATTATTTTGGCTAGCATGTACGACATCATGGACACGTTTGTAGAGGAAGGAGCTGAAGTGGGAACTATTGAGAGATGCGTGAAAAATAGATGGAGGTGGGCGTGGCTTGATGAGAAGGAAGACGATGGAACTGCAATTAGATCATGGTGCAAAAAAATGAAGCAGCCTCACTCATTTTTTGCAGTAAGGTTTTCTTCTAGTTATTATTTTCACTCACTTCACAGGTTTTCATCCCCTTTAAAATTAACCACAGAGCACCAAAATTGACCTGAAGCTTTAAAAATGTTCTGGGGGAGGACCCCCAGACCCCCCACCAATACCACTCATGACATGTTTTCTGTCCATGTTCCTAATCTTCTGCACCTGTACACTCTCCCATTCAGTGGGTTTTACAGTATTGCCAAATTTGACTATATAAACTTGTACGCCATAGTAGGATTGGACTGCATCATTTTTAATAGTGGCCAATGATTTTGACCAGAAGAAAATTTTCAGTCAGATGAAAAATTTTTGCTTTAATCCCTGTCCTAACCTCACCTACAAATTCCTAGCAAGGAGTCTGAACTTAGGAGTGATTCCAGAACAGTCAGAGAACTCTGAGCAGGGAATGGACAAAAATTCCTATCTTAGTGAGGAGGTGTGGTTGACCCTGTTGCTAGGTACGAGTCATCATTTCAAAAGCTGTGATTGGTTGAGCTAGAAAAAACTATACTTTTGGTGATAATGGGCAAAGGATGGACCCTCAAATGGATAAACTTAATCATAGAATCTAATCTTATGAAGACTGTAATTGTAAATAATATTTAACATAAAAGAAAATATCTGTTCAATGAATAGTAAACTATATTTTACAATTATCCGACAAAATGTGTGAAAAAACTCAGGCCAGTGGCACAGTATTCACATAGTGATTTATTTGCTCATATTAATTGGCACACTGTAAAAAAAAATCTGTAATTTAACAGAATTTTTACTGTTTATTTTACAGATTTTTCCTGTATTTTTAAGATACAGGAAAATATCAATGAAATGATAAAAACAGACTGTGATTTTACATGTCAAATGTAAAATAACACAAAAAACTTTAACTGTGAATAACCAGAAAACTTCCATTTTTAAAAGATTTTTTTTCCACAGAAAAATAGTTAAAATACATTTGCAAATGTATCGTAATTTTACAAATATTTATTTTCTATTCATGAGATTAAACTGTTAATTTAAAGTTTAATACTGTAAAAAAAAATAAAATAAAATAAAATGAGATAAAATTACTGACAGTTAACGGTAACAGAAGTATTAGTTCTGTCAGTTGAACCAGACTTGTTTGTTCATTGACAAATATCTTGTGTAATTACAGGAGGTTTCACAACAAAAATGTTGAATGAATGTATTTTTGTGAATGTATAACATGTATAAGCACTGATAAACTGTCCAAATACAGTTTTTATCAGTGGATTGGACAACTGAGTCTCACTGAAAATTATTTATATATATATATTTATATTTATAGGTAATTTGATTGTTTTAATACATGTAAATGTTCTTTATTAAACATTAAAAAGTCAAAAAAAAAAAAAAAAAAAGTAAAATCTCGTGTAAAGTTAGGCCAAAAAAACAGTATTTTAATAATGGAAAATTACCATATTTTTATGAGATGGTTATTTTCCGTTATTTAACAGTATTTTTTTGGCACTCCTACTGCCAGAATATTACAATTTTTTTTTTTTTTTTTTTTTTTTTTTTTACAGTGCAATCTGTAGCGTTCAATTAATTCACTGTCATCCAGTGTTTGGAGACTATCCCTCCTGCCTCTTCCGTCGGCCATTTTGTCCTCTGCTTAAGGAACTCCTCTTCCCCTTAAAAGTCCTCTTCCATTTTGTCCTCTGCTTAAGGAACTCCTAAGGCCCTTAAAAGTCCTCTTCCCCTTAACAGTCCTCTTCCATTTTGTCCTCTGCTAAGGGAACTCCTAAGGCCCTTAAAAGTCCTCTTCCCCTTAAAAGTCCTCTTCCATTTTGTCCTCTGCTTAAGGAACTCCTAAGGCCCTTAAAAGTCCTCTTCCCCTTAACAGTCCTCTTCCTGCTCTGAACAGATCTGACCTTAGGAGCTCTCTTAAGGGTTAGGATTCTTTAGGAATAGCTTTTATCTTCACTAGGATCGACTCTTCATTTTTAGGGGAAATTCTAAGAAAACATCATGATTCTAAGAATTTTCTTAGAATTTGGAAACTAGGTGCAGCTCTGCACTAAGAATCTGTAGGAGTACGGGCCCTGGACTGTGTTTTTACTAAAATGCTTTAATTCCAGTGGACTTCAATGATTTCAGTTTGATTCCATTCCTATAAAATGTTCAGTCTATTCTACTCATTTAGACAGAGTTGAAAGTATGAAACAGTTTCAGTTGAGTGGATTTAAATCCCTCAGTTTTAGTCCTGACCACACCTTTGTATCTGTGCAGTGCATTGTGGGTATTGTTCCTGTTGTTGTAAATGTGTTGTTTTTCTGTGCAGGGTTCAGTGGGTTGTGCTGTTAGTGTTCATTTGGACTGAATGTGTGTGTGTCAGTGTTTATTGTCCTTTTTGGGTTTGTTTTTGTGTTTTTGTACATCTGCACCAGGAGGCACAGCCACAGGAACTGCTGTGGGTTTACTGTTCTGATACAAGTGTTCTTGTTTCGTTGGAAATCTTAATGCTTTGCAAAATTCAAACACTTCCAGAGCCGGCAAATTACATTGAGTTAACTTCCAGCCAAACTTCCATCCTTGCTACAAAATATTAAGTTGAATGATTAAACAAAGCAATCTATGTTGCAAAAGATTTTAATTTAAATCAACTTGGAATTGAGTCCAATGAACTGATGATATTCAGTCTAATGATTCTACAAAACAAGTGACACTGGAACAAATTTTAAGTTAAATTAACTTGGCATTTAGTGTGTTGGACTTAAAATAGTAATTCCATTTAAATCAAGCATTTTAATACACTCAAGTTTTCATTACTCATTACTTAATTTTTTGAAGGTAACTGGTTTACTCATATTTTTGAAGTCAGCTCCTCCGGTCTTCCAGTGTTGTTCTCTGCACTGGTCACTCTGTCATGGTGGTTTGGTGTGGACAGCTGATGTGCTGTGGATCTGGTGCTGGTGTTGTTTTTGTGCTGTTGTTTGTGGTGTTCTACTCATGTTTTCTTCTCCTGTATTTCTCGTTTGGCGAGTCTTCTTTATCTTATTTTATTGAAATGTCTTCTCTCTCTTTTTTCCTTCTGCCCAGTTCTTGTGGTCATTGTTTCCATTGGTTCTCACCATGGTTGTTGTTAATGGTGTTGTTGGTGTTCTCCTGTGGGGGTCTTCACCACTTTCTTCTCCCCTTTTCTCCTCCCTCTTTTAAAACATTTCACTGGAAAACCTAAACTGAACCACCTCCATGCAACACCCAGCACAGTCCCCTCTCCTCACACACACACACACACACACACACACACACACACACAACCAATGGATAATGATGAATATGTAATACAGTGGTTTCCAACCTTGTTTGGCTCCTGACCCCATTTTAACTTAACAAATTTCTGGCGACCCCAGACATTCAGAACAGAGACTTTTTTTTTTTTGCTAAAATTAATTTGTTTTTGATCCTGTAATAGTTTGCTATACTATGGTGCAAATAAACATTACATTTAAAGGACATTTAGTCTGTATAATGTGTATTATTGTGGACATTTAGTCTGTATAATGCCTATTATTGTGGACAGAGGCAGTAAATCCAGGTGTAGATTACTGCACAAAGGCTCAGGATCTGTCCAGTCAGTCCAGCTGGGATTTACAAGGAGGACAATTAATACTGAACAAACAAGAACTGAAACTATGAATGATGAAAGAGCTGCAGCATCTGAAACTGACCACAGTGAACATGTGACACAAACAGAACCACAGTGCTGCAGTTTCACTGTTTGTCATGTCTTTTATGGATTTTGATTGTCTCTCTCAACTCACCATATATTTTTTATTAATAAGTTTTTTGTTTGTTTTAATTTTTATCAAGTACTAGAAATTTCAGGCGACCCCATTTGAATTCCAGGCGACCTCATGTGGGGTCTCGACCCCAAGGTTGAAAAACACTGATGTAATCAGTATCTGTTTTTGTCTTGTCCCGTCCTGTCTCTGTATACTTTCATCTATATAACCCCTCCCTCTATGTGTATGTATACAAGCAAAGAATGAATGAATGAACATGTGAATATGAAGCTGGAGGTTGGTACTTCAAACACAAGCTGTAATTAAAAATAAAGCAGTCCTCCGAAAAGGGAAGAGCAGCCATGTTGGATGGGTTAGACAGAGGAGCTGAAGGACAGACAGGAGGCCCAACTGGAGGAGCACAGGTTCAGATACTGACTCCACTAGTACTACACTGATGTGGTGTTACATTACCCAAATGGAGTCAAATACTTCATACTGCAGCAAAGTTTTATTGTTTTTAATACAACAAAGCGGTGCATCCATGGTAAAGGCCAACAAAACCAAAGGAGAACAGTTCCTCAGATCCACCCACTGACCTGCAGTGGGACACAGTGGGCGCTCCGGCCTTTGGATTCTAGTTTCATGCATAAAAACAAAAAAGGTAGTGAAGTGTTCGACACATCTCCCTTCGACTGGGAAAGCTCCTCGATGTGTCAGAGTCACAGACATGAACTGTGAGTGGGTGGAGAAAAAGTGCAGCTGGAGTAACCAATAAAGAAGCCATATATGTGCTTTATATATATGTGTGTGTATGTGTATATACACACACACTTTTTCATGGATCTGGGTGTTTCAGTCTAATGTCACTCAGCATGATGAAGTGGAAAACAAGGATTAATTGCAGTTTCACAAATGTCCACTGAGTGGGAGCACTCTATCAGTTTGTCTTCTATTCATGTCTTAGTCCAGGTTCCACATTCAGCCCAATATGAGCTCCAGTAGGTCAGACCAGAAAAAATCTAACATAATAACCTATAAATAATGTCAACTCCAAAATTTCCTCTACATTTTAGGGTGAAAAAAGTTACAATATTACATGTTTACATCTACAAATTTTAACATGAACCTGAAAGGTTAAGAAACATAAAGTGCAATTTTAACAGTTTTCTGCCTTAGTTTGTCATTTACACATGTACATTACAACTTACATCTACAAATACACAACACATTTAGGAACAGAATATTGATAAAATTACACTTATTTTTCTTAAGACATTTCAGGTTGTTCAGAATTTTTTAAGTTATTTATTTTTTTTGTCAAAGGATAGTTTGTAAACATGTTCATTTATCCATCCATCCATTCTCTTCCACTTATCCGGGGCCGGGTCGTGGGGGTAACAGTCTAAGCAGGGATGCCCAGACTTCCCTCTCCCCAGACACCTCCTCCAGCTCTTCCGGGGGGACCCCGAGGCGTTCCCAGGCCAGCCCACAGACATAGTCTCTCCAACGTGTCCTGGGTCTTCCCCGAGGTCTCCTCCCAGTGGGACATGCCCGGAACACCTCCCCAGGGAGGAGTCTGAAACAGATGCCCAATCCACCTCAGCTGGCCCCTCTCAACGTGGAGGAGCAGCGGCTCTACTCCGAGCTCCTCCCTGGTGACTGAGCTCCTCCCCCTATCCCTAAGGGTGCGCCCAGCCACCCGACGGAGGAAACTCATTTCGACCGCTTGTATCCGGGATCTTGTCCTTTCGGTCCTGACCCAAAGCTCATGACCATAGGTGAGGGGAGGAACGTAGATTGACCGGTAAATCGAGAGCTTCGCCTCTCGGCTCAGCTCCTTCTTCACCACAACCGACCGGTACAGCGACTGCATCACTGCAGACGCTGCACCGATCCGTCTGTCAATCTCACGCTCCATCCTTCCCTCACTCGTGAACAAGACCCCAAGATACTTAAACTCCTCCACTTGGGCAAAGACTCCCCACCGACCCGGAGAGGGCAAACCACCTTTTTCCGGTCGAGAACCATGGCCTCGGATTTGGAGGTGCTGATCCTCATCCCGCTCACTTCACACTCGGCTGCAAACCGCCCCAGGGCACGCTGAAGGTCCAGGTTCGATGAGGCCAACAGGACGTCATCTGCAAAAAGCAGAGACGAAATCCTGTGGTCCCCAAACCAGACCCCCTCCGGCCCTTGGCTGCGCCTAGAAATTCTGTCCATAAAAATTATGAACAGAACCGGTGACAAAGGGCAGCCCTGCCGGAGTCCAACATGCACCTGGAACAGGTCTGACTTACTGCCGGCAATGTGAACCAGGCTCCTGCTTCGGTCATACAAGGACCGGACTGCCCTTAACAAAGGGCCCCAGACCCCATACTCCCAAAGCACCCCCCACAGGATACCACGAGGGACACGGTCCAACGCATTCTCCAGATCCACAAAACACATGTGGACCGGTTGGGCGAACTCCCATGAACCCTCGAGCACCCGATGGAGAGTATAGAGCTGGTCCAGCGTTCCGCGACTGGGACGAAAACCGCATTGTTCCTCCTGGATCCAAGGTTCGACTATCGGTCGGATCCTCCTTTCCGGTACCTGGAATAGACTTTCCCCGGGAGGGGAAATTAAATTAAATGTTCATTTAATTTAGCTTTTCTTTTTTACACTAGAACAATGAGAAAAATTTAGAGTTGTCATAATTTACAGGTTATTATGATAGTATTTGACTGATCTGATCCACTTTGGATCACATTGGTCTGAATGTGGAACCTCAGCTAAAATGTTTTTTTTAACATCCTAATTTTTGGAATGTAATACATTCAATCCCGCAGGCCAGACTGCACCCTTTGGCGGGCTGGTTTTGGCCCAGGCGCCGTATGTTTGACACCCATGTCTTAGTCACTCTGAGGAATCAAGACGTGCTTTGCAACGTTCATGCTGGAAAAGGACAATATGCCAACATGTACTCTTTTGAGTACTACTGTTAAAAGCATGAACTGTTTAAAATAGAACATGAATCCTGCATTTGACTGTGAAGAACATGTACATATACTCCACTTCTGCTCCATCCACACGCTTCAATCTAAATACTCTCACCGTAAGAGTCGCTCCGCCTCAAAGAAGTAAAACCGCAAACTCAAAACAAAACAAAGACATAAATACTTCACACACATTTACAATAACACTGTAACATTAAAGTAGTGCAAACCCCAACGGGCAAAATAGAAGAAACATTAGAGGGAAAGTATTTGGCTGAAAATATGCAGACCTCAGGGATAAGAAGCAGCACAAAGTTACATGCATTAAAAACCTTGAACACAGTCCTTCAATCACAAAACATTGTATTTCTGGTTAATTCAGCTCATGTTTGAGACCAAATCAACCTCAGTTCATCTCTTAGAAAAGACCCTTCATTCCCTCCATGATTGATTTAAGATGAGAAGCTTTCTGTAGGACATTGGAGCGTCTGGAGGAGGCGGTCCATTCCACAGACCACCATGGGGTATTTACGCACCAGAAACATGCGTAACAGTTATTGCATAAATCATAGTCTGCAACATTGGCCTGAGACGGAGCGCTGGAACTGAAACACTGTTGTATCCAAAATGAAACCAGACACACAACGAGAAGAAAGAATTTGGATAATAAAGTCATAAGCATTAAAAAAAAAAAAGACATAATATAACAAAATATTATTATACATATTCCTGAAATACTTGCTCAGACTGGCCCTAGAACCCACTAGAACATATGGAAACAAATGATAAATTGTTGAAACAGCAAGAGGAAACCCTTTTAAATGAACTTCAAACTATTACTTTAAATGTTAGTATCTGCTGCTGTACTGACAACTACGTCAACAGTCTTAGAACATCTACGATAAAGGTGACAAATTAAAGAAAAAACAGACTGACATTCTTTTCATCCAATCATGAGCCCTTGTGTTCTCTGGGCTGAGCTCATAAAGACAGTGCTGATAAGGGGACGTTTTCTTAATTTTGTTTTTAGGTTCATAGGTTAATAACTGGTAGCTCACAGGCTAAACTCACAGTTTCCATCCAACTGAACTTGAATTTCTGTTGCATATGATATAATTCTCTGATATAGGCCCAAACCAAACAAAAGACAAAGGCCGGTCTCCAAACACCAGCTGGGACAAACCTCTGGTGTCATAACGTACACTTTTATCGCTTTGGGTTATCATACTGTGGTGTCAAAAATCAGTATTTTAATCAAAAGTATTCAATTTATATTTAAAAGTACTTAACCTGTATTCATTTGCATGGCAGAAGTTATTCTTAGTGCAATGTGTAGATTGTACCAAAGTGACTTTTTTTTCCTGGGAAAACTGCTACTAAAAAAACACGTGCACCCATGGGAAGTTTTCAAAACGTGGTGGATAAAAAGTACATGTGAGTGGAAATTCTGGACATTCTGGGAAATAATTTCCATATTGTAGGAAAAAGTTATATAGTTATATATGACAAACTAATACTGGAAAATAGTTGCATTTGTATATATGCTGTCCAATCCAGATAAAGACCAGTAAAAACTTACCCTATCATGGACAAAGCCAAAAAGGCAGGCTCTAACGTGACTAGAATAATGTTCTAAATATGGTAAAAAAGGGTGTGGTCTATAACTAAAACCCAACCTATTTTTAGGCAAATAAAAATGGTCTCCCAGAGCGAAAAAGTCAGTTGTTTCTGCAGATTTCAACTCAGTGTTTATTTTATGCATGAATAAACACTTTATGTGGCTCCAATTCTGCTCGATCTCCGATTTTGACTGGACTCTGTGCATTTACTTATTTACTGGGCGAAACTCCGCTACATAGATTAGGGAGGACAGAGACGTAAATTCAACACTCCAGAGGACAGTGAGGAAGAGCGTCAAAGGGACCAAGGAGGTCTCCCACCTGCGGCAGGAAATTTTACATGACAATACATTAGCATCAGCTCATTGGCCATAAAATGTACACAGTAAAAGCCCAGTTGAAAGGGTTGAGGTTAGGGTTGAATGGTTTCTGCTGGTGAAACACAATGAAACACTGGTCTTCTTTTAAACAGCTGAGGAAGCCTAGGAACAAGTAATGTTGTGTACTTGGACTAAATATGACCACTTCTATTTATTAATTGAGGTAATTACAAATATTGTAGTCAATCTAATACAGGCCTCCTTCAGATAAAGTCCTGGTACCTTGTGCAGCTCAGAGTCATAAAGGCCCCGAACACTGTGAATACTGTAACATGTTCGTGTCATCGCATCCAGTAACAGATCCATATTGGGTTTAGGCTGCTGCTGCTGCTGCTGCTGCTGCTGATGATGATGATGATATTTCATTTTCCCACTGACTGATGGCAATAAGGCAACAGTCAGTGTGGATATGTCTGGATTTTATTTTGATATGAAGTCCACACCTCTTTTGCCAAGGGATGGAATTCGTTCTTCAGACTTTTTCCACAGGTTGAAGTCTATTCGTTTATCCAGATCCTGTGTTTCCTCTGTGGGACAGTGTGCACTAAAGTCTTCTGGCTCCACATGGAACCACTTCAAAAGTCATTCTTTGGTTCCATCAATATTTTCTTTACGAGTCAGATGAGTTCTAGAAAAGTACCATTATGCCGGGTTTCCACTACGTGGTACCGGCTCGACTCGACTCTGCCTTTGTGTGTTTCCATTCCATAAAAGGACCTGGAATCTGGTACCTGGTACTAGTTTTTTGGTCTCACCTCCGCTGAGGTTCCAGGACTGGGGACCAGATACTAAAAGGTGACACTGTGTAAACACTGCAGACCACTGATTGGTCAGAGTCGTCTCTGTGACCCGCCCTATTACAAAAAGCGGAAGCGGACAGTAAATATAGCGGTAGGTGAATCCACATGATGACGGTCTGTAAAACTACACCATGGCTGGAGGAGATTCAGTCTTTGGTGGCCGACATAAAAATTCAGCATGAGTTTGACGAGACAACATGCAACGAGCGAGTTTATCAGCAACTCTGAGCAGATGACACAGAAGTAATGCACCACATCGCTATGACGACCAGGTACTGTAAAGTGGGTAGTACCCTGTAATGGAAACGGTCTCAGGAACAGGACGTGGTACCAGAGTCGAGTCGAATTGGTTCCATGTAGTGGAAACGCAGCATTAGTGGTAGCTCTGTGTAAGGCCATCACTCACAGACCTCCATCGTGGGGGGGGGGGGGCTTCACCTGGTTGGGGTCACCTGCTGTTGTCAGTGGGTGGCAGTGCTGTGGGGCTCAAAGCTGAGTCAGCTTCAGTGTCTGTGTCCACCTTTGAGCTTTGGACACCAGTAAGTATCAGGATACAGAAGGCAGTGGACAGTCTTAAACCTGGAAAAGGACAACACAAGAGTCAGTGATGCAATAAGTGCGCTCTGTCAGCTCCAGGTGTTGAGTATTTAAGGTGGACGATAACAGACACAGCACTGTGGGAATGACAGGGTTAGGCTGGAAATATTCCACACTACAGCTGATCCAGTCACAACATCAATAGAATAGAATAGAAGGAATAGAATGACTTTACTGTCATTGTACAGGTACAACCAAATTAAAAAAGTGCAATCATTCTAGGTGCCATAAAAAAGGTAGAAATAATGTATATAAAAGAGTATAAAAACTAAAATAGAACAGAAAAACCCTGAGAGCATACATATCTAAAAAATATTTATGCTGTCAGGGTTTTTCTTTTCTATTTTAGTTTTTATACTCTTTTATATACATTATTTATGATAACTGATAACTCTAAGTCCCCTTTGACAAGCCCAGTGAACTCTGAGCCTGGAACAGACCTTTTCAACTGGGCTAAAAACACAAACTCCTCCTATTCTCCTTGTGTTCACCTAAGCTTACATGCATAAGTGGGTCAAAAATGACACAATAAGGTTGTTTTATTGAAATGAAAAGCTTTTCTTTCATATTCCAGGTATTCCTCAAACGTCATCAGTATTATCTCAGATGGATTATGCCTCAGTTGTTTGGTCAAATACTAATGAAAATAATTTACACAAATTGCAAGTCGCACAGAACAAAGTGGCACGAATTGTTTTGGGTTGAACAAACAGAACTAATAGAACCATAATGCACAACAGTTTGGCATGGTTAACTGTAAAATCTAGATTGAAATATTTTTTTATTATCATTTATTCATAACATTATAGCAACACAAACTCCAGAAATTTTTCACAGAAACATGTAGTTTTTTGCTGATCAACATAATTATTGTAGAAGACAAACCAGTGAACCATGGTGTGCTCTGCCTTTAGGCAGAACAAACCAGTTACAGCAAACTGTGTTTTATCGGACCATGGTTGAATGGAATGGACACCAGGGTTTGTGTTGTTGGAAAATAACAGAAAATGTTTTCAAAAGAAATTGAAACTTTTCTTGTTTACACAACAGGCATGAAATGGAAAGAGTATTGATAATATTGAAAGATGTCTTATGATTTGTATCAGACAGCTGTTGGTTGGTGAAGGAGTACAAATGTATAGAACTTATTTTGTTCATATATTTTTATTGCATTGGGCTGCTGTATATGTCCTGTGTGTGTGTGTGTGTCTGTGTGTGTGTGTGGGCGGGCATGAATGGTGTAAGATTAATGTAAATAATTAAAACTATAATGTAATGTAGAGGAGACCCCAGGAAGAATAGCAACTGACGATTCAGTTGCTATTGGGGATCTTAATAAATGAAATGAAATGTTATTGACATCCTACATGTTTTACTTACTGAGAAGGCCGCTGACTCTGTAAGCTGACACTTCCTGTATCAAGCAATTGGTTCTTTCGGTTTCCCAGATCAATTTATAAAATGCATAAGGGCACTGTATTCAACTCCAACTGCAATGATTCAAATAAACGGAGGCCTGTCTAGCCCTGTGAATCTACAAAGAACAGACAGTTTTTTGAACCCTGAGCCCAGATGATCAGAGAGGAGGAGAAGTTAGAAGGTATTATTATAAGAGGTGTTGAATATAAAATGTGTTTGTACGCAGATGACGTATCAGTAACATTACAAAATCCAGGCTCTGGTGAACCCCTGCTCATAAATGTCCTCAAAATGTCTGGATCTTTATCAGGATGAGGGCTGTGTATCGGCAAGAATCTGGAGATACGATACAAATCACAATACTAGGATCACAATACGATATATCACAATAAATCATGATACTGTTAAAAAGGCAATTCTTTTTTGTTTGTTTCTCTTTGATTATTTCCTTGAAGAATTGAATTTCAGCAGAAATCTGCACAAATACTTAACACATTTTTATTTGATTAGAGCAGGATGTAATGTTCTATCACCAAATGTTCAAACTGTTCAAACTGAAATTCTGTTTTACAGACATTCCAGTTTCAGATCCTGTTCAAATGTTCAGATTCTATTAGTTCACAACTAACATCAGAACAGGATTTTTGTGGAATCCCAACAAAGGACCTTATAACATTATTTAATAAAAGAGTTTTACATAGTAATAAATAATAGAAAAACAGGAAAACAAAAATGAACCTTCACAATATCTGCACTTGAATAAATACCTAAAAATATTGATACAGTACTTTTAACTACTGATAAAGTATTGTGAAATGAAATATCACGATATATTGCAGAACCAATATTTTATTACACCCTTAATCAGGATACTCACTTAACGTGCATAAAACACAGGCTTTTTTATTCAGTTTTACTCCCACTCCAGATTTAACTGAAACATATAAATTTAATTGGAACTTATTCCATATTCAATATCTAGGTGTGTTCTTACCAAGGGACTTGACCTCTCTTTGGTACAAAAGTTATGAAAAAACTAGTAAGAAAAAATACAAGGACTTGGACAGATGGGCTTTGTTTCCCTTAGACATCGGTGATAGAATAAAGTCAATTAAAATGGTAATCCTTCCTGAACCATTATATTTACTGATGGCTCTACCAGTAGAAGTTCCACTGAAACAATCAGAGAATGGGACATGCATATTTCTGGGTTTGTTTGGAGAACAAAAAGACCACAGATGAAGTACTTTATTTTACAGTTGCCAAGGGACAGGGGAGGCATGGCCTTACCTTGCCTTAGACATTATTACATCGCAGCCCAATTAAGACCACTAGTACTTTGGTGTAAAGAGTCTTCTACAGCCAAATGGAAAGGCATGGAGTTTTCCTCCACTGAAGTTCCATTACCTTCAATTCTTGGCTGTATGGACTGCACCAGAGCAGTCCTATAGTTGGACAATTTATGTATGTGTAGTTTAGAGCTGCAACAGATTGACTCAAAGTGATCCAACAAAATCATTCAACCACAGTTCTCCTGAATCAAAACTTTGCTTCCTTCATTTCTCTGCTGTTAAACATTGGTTCCACTGTTGTGTTTCACACGGACGCTTATTGTGACGCACAAAGAAGCTTCAATTCAGGAAAACTGCAATAGAATATTTCCCTTCAATCAATTTGAGTCGATAAATTGAATCGGGAATTTTGGATTGGCTTCAAGCACCTAATCAATTAATTGGTTGCAGCTCTAGTGTAGTTCAATTAAAATTTGGTTACAAGTGGTCAAGGCATTTGGACTTCCTAGACAAATTAGGATCCAAAACTGGCCTGTGAGTGACCCACACTTCCAACCTGCGCTGTATGACTATAGATTTAGACAGTGGGCTGAACATAGTGTAACGGGTTTCTGCAAGATGCTTTCAGAAGGACAGATGGACAGCTTTCAAAATCTTTCTCTCAAATTTGGACTTGGTAAATATGACTTTTTCAGGTCTCTCCAGCTCCACGATTACTTTGTGAAGGAAATACAGTGTTCTGTGCCAGAGACGCCTGAGGGTTCTGAGTGTGCAGCCTGTTCACCGCCGTGTTGATGATGTCACAGGTTGCGTCGGCGTTAGCAGAGGGACAGATGTATACAGCCACCACAATGGCGTGTGAGAAAAAAGCCAGTCAACTGGTCTGCCGGTCACTTCCTCACTTTTTTAATCAAAGAAACCGCATTGATGCGGTTCAAATCCTATAGCTCTATAGAAATCCAATCCATTATTATTATTATTATTATTATTATTATTATAACAAATATCACGTTGTTCAGGTTCTTCATTGTTTCATAATGGTACATTTTGGTACCTTTTCATAATTTTACTTTTATCGTGCTAATGCAAATGCAAACATGTTGATTATTCTGTGTAAGTTGTTATGTTCTCTTACTGGTGCGACCCCTGTGACATCATACTGGTGTGAATGTGGAAGTGAACTAAAACCAGTCTGACAGCCCTGGTCTCTACTGTTCTTACCTTGTGGGATCCTCTGTTAGTGAAAACCCTCCAACAAGTCCAACCACGTTCCTTGTGTTCTCAAAGCCGCCGTAGCTCAGTGTAACCTACGACAAATGCATCCCATACGCTCAGGTGAACTTCAGGGCAGAAATGAAGAAAAACCACTCTGCCATTTTTAGTTGAAAGATCAAACCTGGTCCAGGACGGTGTCTGTGGGCAGCTTCTGCAGGTTCTCCAGGTGGGAGTGGAACAGGTGAGTGTGTGTCAGCGTCACCTCCAGCAGAGCCTCAATGATGTAGCCGATGGTACAGTCATCTGGGAGACGGATTTTCTCTGCTGTGCTGATGAAATTCCCTAAACTGAAGAAAACACTCTGTCAGAGGAATATCATTTACATTTATGTTTGATAGGAGTGGGAATACACTTTATTGTCACTGTAAAAATACAACTGTACAGTGCAACAAAATGTAGTTTTTCTGCTCTGTTTCATGTTTGAAAGCAATTAAGAATAAAAATATGAAATCAGTTAAGAATAGTACTTTATAACACATGTGTAAATATAACTTTATTATACACTATATATAACTGTGTGTAACTGGGTAAAGGGTGTGTTTTGTTCTGTATTATTTTTACACATACCATAATACTGAAATTGCACATTGCACTTTTGTTTAACTAATGTGATAAGTTAAAATAAAAGTGCAATGCATTATTTATTTTTTTATTGTAGTTTCTTTGTTTCTAGTAATTCTACTAACACCAGCTGATCTGATTTTGACAGTTCTAGTTAAGTTTTCTGTGCATCAACTGCATCCATGTGTCTCCCCCTACTTCCCCCCCTTCTCCCCCAGTCTCTCTATCTTTATTGCTTTCTCTTTTTCTCTTCCTTTACCCTCTGTCTTTAACCCCAGCTGGTCCAGGCAGTTGTCCATCCTCTTCAGTCTGGGTCTGCTCCAGGTTTCTGCTGTTAAAAGGAAGTTTTTCCTTCCACTGTCTCCACTCACTAGTGTTTGCTCCTGGAGGATTCTGTTGGCTTCTGTAAATTGGCTTAGAGTCTGGTTTGGACCAACTCTATATGTAAAGTGTCATGAGAGAACTTTTGTTATGATTTGGTGCTATATAAATAAAATGTGATTGCCTGATACAATAATAATGCTGTCTGCTATTTAAATAGTGCACAAAGCTGACATAAGTGTTCATTCCTCTGGACATTCCTTTCACCACGGGGCTTCACACGGTTAGTAGTTCAAATCAGTCTGTGTATGTCCTACCTGGCCCACGGGCTCATTTTCAGGGCCAGTCCTCGGCTAATGCAGAATCCTGCTCCGCCGGTGGCGAACCAGAACCTGACGGACACCTGAAATAAGGCCAGAGTTCCATTAGAGGACTGATATGGTTATAGAACTGTCAGCTGTTGTGTCCCTCAGGTATTTGGAGTGACCATCACTGACCGATCCATCACTCTTGACCCTCTCGGCAGCCTCTATGGGGTGGTCCAGACTGGGCCGGCCCAGGTAAACGTCCTGACTGTGGTGGTATGAGGACAGCAGTTTCAGAAGGCTGGGCAGGATCACATAGTTGTCATCGTCCACATGGCAGAACCACCTGCAACACACACTCACTGAGCACTCCCAGGGGGCTACTGCCTTGTACTGTGCACTCCAAACTAGGTACAGTAGAACCTCACAGCACCACTTTAAGTTGGTCCATCACCAAGCTCGTTTTACAATTTTATTGTTTTACAAATCAATTTTTCTTGTTGAAATTAACAAATATAATTAATCTGTTCCAGCCCCCAAAAAACATCTTTTAAAAACAGCAAAAGTAGAAAGAAAAGTTAGAAAAGTTAGAAAGAAAGGAACAATTATAAAAATATAAACTGGTTTTATTAACTTATTTACCCTAAAAAAGGAGACGATCTGTGCGTGAGGAGGAGGAGGAAGAGGAAGAAGAGAAAGAGAGGAAGAGGAGGAAGAAGAAGAAGAGGAAGAAGAAGAAGAAGAAGAGGAAGAAGAAAAGGAGAGGAAGAGAAGAAGAGGAAGAAGAAGAGGAAGAAGAGGAAGAAGAAGATGAAGAAGAAGAAGGAGAGGAAGAAGAGGAAGAGGAAGAAGAGAAAGAGGAAGAAGATGAAGAAGAAGAGGAAGAAGAAGAAGGAAAGGAAGAAGAGGAAGAAGGAGGGGGAGGGGGAGGGGGAGGGGGAGGGTTATTCCCTGGAAGGAGAATCTTCAGTAAATCGTTCAGTGGTGTTTTCTCTCTCTCTTCACTTAAAGTGGAACAATGTAACTTTGACTGTTTTGGTTCTTCTTTGCTGTTTTGCAGAATTTGTCTCTATGGAGCACCCCCTACAGTTTTAAGTACATATTCACTGTCATAAAACCCACCCTTAACCCCTCCCCCTCCAACCATGTGTCTTTGTTTTAAATGAAGCAGGAGTCAAGAAGGTAAAAAAATTTAAAATGTAACCATCACAATTACTTTGAAGTTTTTTAATTAAGGTAAAAATGTTACACAGCTTGAATTCATTCTTTCTGGCCTCACTTTCATCTCTGTCCTCAATCGCAGGTGGTTTCATTAAAAACTTATCCAGAAAATTCTGCTTTGTTGTGGCTTTTTAAAATGTTCCAAAAATCCTGCAGACCACTGTCATCAAATAAAAGAGCTGCACGACCTGAACCAAATTTGTATAGATGTTTTTCAACTAAATCACAAACCTCTGTCCATTTTGCCCACACTTCTTTTAATTTACTTATACAGATGCTGACTAGTGGCAGCTGCTATGAAGCTCGCTGTTATTGCAGATTTTCACTCGTATTTCAAGACAGAAATACTGGTACGATGGTGCACTCATACTGCAATATTCTACTGTACCTATTGGGATGGAAATGTGTGTCATTGACTCACTTCTTCTGAGATTCGATGAACTTGTCGTACTCCACAGACATCTTGCAGCACAGAGCTTGTCGCGTGTGAGCTGCTGAGCAGTTGGTGTTGATGAGATTAACTCCTGTGGAGAGATGACAAAAGAAACACAAACTGAAAATTTTCAATCTGTCAAAGGTGCAGTTTGTAGGAATTCTAAGTAATTATAAAATGGCCTTGACTGTCACCAGACATTAAGGAATCCTGTTCATTTCAAATCCTGATCTCACTGACAGTAGTAGTCCAGCCAGAATATGTGCATTTGAAAAACTCAGTGTCAGCCCCCAAATGATGTTTATGATGTCATTGTGCATTTTGGTCTGAGGCTCCGCCCATCACCTGTCTGCCAATCAGAGTCAGTAGTCTTTGTTCATTCAGGTTGGCAGTTCCACTGAGCTGCAGCTGAAACATTTCTGATCACAAATGTCTGACCTGAATAAACCCAAAAGGACTGGGATTATTCCCAAAGATATCGTAACAGAGTGAGAAACAAAACAAGGATCTGTAGGAGAATTACAAACATGGAGATGACTGAAAGAGGAGAAGAATTAGAAGACCAACACCGACTCTGCCTCAGTCTGACCACCATAAGAACCACTGAGAGCCGGGACCGCCGTCTGCACCTGGTCCCAGACCGCCCACTGCACCTGGTCCCAGACCGCCGTCTGCACCTGGTCTCAGACCTTCAGTCTCTTCTCCCAGGGCCGGGCTGCAGTCTCTTCTCCTGGCCCTGGTGAAGAGACCAGGTACTGGTGTAGGACTGGTGAAGAGACCAGGTACTGGTGTAGGACTGGTGAACAGACCAGGTACTGGTGTAGGACTGGTGAAGAGACCAGGTACTGGTGTAGGACTGGTGAAGAGACCAGGTACTGGTGTAGGACTGGTGAAGAGACCAGGTACTGGTGTAGGACTGGTGAACAGACCAGGTACTGGTGTAGGACTGGTGAAGAGACCGGGTACTGGTGTAGGACTGGTGAAGAGACCGGGTACTGGTGTAGGACTGGTGAAGAGACCGGGTACTAGTGTAGGACTGGTGAAGAGACCGGGTACTGGTGTAGGACAGGTGAACAGACCGGGTACTGGTGTAGGACTGGTGAAGAGACCGGGTACTGGTGTAGGACTGGTGAACAGACCTGGTACTGGTGTAGGACTGGTGAAGAGACCTGGTACCGGTGTAGGACTGGTGAACAGACCAGGTAGTGGTGTAGGACTGGTGAACAGATCGGGTACTGGTGTAGGACTGCTGAACAGACTGGGTACTAGTGTAGGACTGGTGAAGAGACCTGGTACTGGTGTAGGACTGGTGAACGGACCGGGTACTGGTGTAGGACTGGTGAACAGACCGGGTACTGGTGTAGGACTGCTGAACAGACTGGGTACTAGTGTAGGACTGGTGAACGGACCGGGTACTGGTGTAGGACTGGTGAACAGACCGGGTACCGGTGTAGGACTGCTGAATAGACTGGGTACTAGTGTAGGACCGGTGAACAGACTGGGTACCGGTGTAGGACTGGTGAACGGACCGGGTACTGGTGTAGGACTTGTCTCTGTCCATGGTAGCTCCTTGTAGATCAGTGTTTTCTGTGGAAGTGACCTCTGCATGTAGTGCTGTGTAATCTGAAAGGGGGGATGGAGGGTGAGGGGCCGCATCTGTGGTTTGGCTGGGGGGGGGGGGGGGGGGGGGGGGATTTGGGGGTCGGTCAGTTTCTTATAATACTATTTGTGTGTGTGTGTGTGTGTGTGTGTGTGTGTGGGGGGGGGTAAGGTAGCGATCCATGCCGCTTGTACTGCGCGGAAGTAAAAGTGACAGGTAAGGCTCATTTCTCTTTTCTCTATCTCCTGAATCTTCACAAACTTTCATTTGAGTGTTCAGGACGTTTGTCCTGGACTATTATGTATTATACTGATGTAGAATCAGTCTGGTGAGGATTTTTTTAGATGAAATTTATGGAGTGGTGGACAGGATTAGTGTAAACACTAGTAGTAGACGCTCATGCTGGATCTGGACACCCCTAGTCTGGGGGGAAGAGCAGAGGATACCACACTCTACAGTATTTTGAATAGGCCCTTTTCCACCGCAGGAACTTTTGCAGGAACTTTCTATATTACCCAGAACTTTCAAAGTTCCTGGTGCATTTCCACCAAAAATTACCCCGGTAACTGACCCTCCTCCGGCCCCGAATTTACTCCGAATAAGTTCCTGGTAGGGAGGTAGTACTTTCCAGATTACCTGGAACTTTAAGGGGCGGAGCTGTGTGCTGGAGAAGGCTGAGTGGTGGACTAGACTGACAGCATTTCCACATTCTGTTCACCGCCAATATTTAACCCATTTAATTTCCACAAGCTTTGGATTTTGATAATTCAGGAAATGGACTGAAAGAGAAGCTACAACAAGTGGACGGACGACGAGGAAATTCAGACGGACTTTGAATCGCCGACACGAAACAAGCAAGTAAAAGCTGTCGGAGCCGAATATACGACACAAGCCTAAAGAAATACGAGGAAATAAGAAATTTATGCTGGATTAAAAGAAACTAAAGGAGCACAACGGTCACAGTGGATCTGACTGTCGAACAAACCAATGGTCTGAATATGACAGAAATATTCACTGTTTAGTTGGTTCCCTGCTGTAACAGCTGTCAGCAACACATCAGCTGTTTAGACAAAAGTGAAGTCCGGTTAACCTAATGCTAATGCTAATGCTAACTGGTCAACAGTCTGACACTAAACCTAAATCAGAGAACTGGATGTATTTGTGTTGTCGCTATGAGCTGAACACTGATTTATTCTGTACGTTTGTGATTTCCACCTGAAATGGACCGGACGGACTCACCTCTTTTTCTGAACCTGCAGCTCGTTTGTGTCCTGGTCCAACATCTACTGCTGTTTACAACGGCCCAGGTCAGACATGTCACATGACACATCAGACTGGTAGGAATCTGTCATCATGTGTTCTGTGATTCATTTTATCATTTTTATTACTCTTCCTGTAGGAAAGCGAAAAAGGGACCAGGACCATGGAGTTCCAGACCGCATGTCCTGGACCAGCTGGACCAGACCCTGGTCCAAAAGCCTGAACCTTTCACACGTGTTTATTTCCCTTTTAATCTCAAGGCACCTTTGTTTTGTTTCAATTTTTAATAAAAACAAATCTAACCTAATACTGTCTGTTCATTTACAAGACATCAAATATGAGTATAAGTACTTTTATCAATAATCTGCAGTTGAATTAAATGCAGGCATTTGAGTAAATCTGACTTTAGGGTTGAACCTGGACTAAATCTGTAAAACAATAGAAATGAAACAGAACCATCCATCACACTGAGAGTTAAATGTGATTTAGTTTAAGGAATGAGAAGTGGAAAATACATGTTCTACCATTTTTAAATACAAATTGAGGATCTGTAATGATGGTTAACTTCATTTCAAATGTATTCCAGATGGATTAAGTGATTCAACAACCAGTAAAATGTTAAACCCAACCCGTCCACTTCAGTTCTGTGTCATTTTATTGAACTAGAGCTGAGTTTGTGAATGGACATGAACTGGACTACAGGTCCTGGTACTGCTCCTCATACATCATCAGCCTGATTTGAATAAATTACCCTGAACTTTCGGGTGCGGTGGAAACAGTTACCAGGAACATTTTTACCCCAAGAAGTTCCTGGTAATAAAGTTCCTGGGCCTAATGTGACTGTAGTGCCAGTTTGGGCCACAGTCCTACATAAGACACCTTTAAGTCTCAATTAGTGCAGCCGTGATTAGTCAACGTGATCAACCATGAAAATTAGTCGCCAGTAATTTTTTTAGTTGACATGTCATTTGACCGCCTATTTATTTTTGATATTCCCCCCCATCTCAAACGCAGTAGGTATGCTGCAGTGACACGAGTATGCTGCGGCACCAGGGCAGTCCATGCTGACATTGGCACCTGCAGCCGCACGACCATTCCTCAGAGAGAGAAAAAGAGAAACCCCCGTCTAAGCGTCTTAAGTTTCACCCCCCCCATTCCAAGGTTATTATTGTTAATGAAAACTAACGAAATGACGAAAACTATAATCGAAAAAACATTTTCGTTACTGAAATAAATAAAAACTATAATAAAAAAAAAAAGATAACTTACTGAAACTGTATTGTGCGTTTACAAAACTAACTAAAACGGATAAAAATGATGGATAAAATTCCCTTCATTTTCGTCTTTGTCAGTGTCAGACTGATATGAAATTAATTTATTTCCCTTGAGCAATTTTAGCTTCTGTCTCCATACGACACTTTTTGGTCCGTCACTTGTGGTTTCCAGTCGTCTTCTGGTCCCCACTCTACCTGGAAACATGGAGACTAAAGTTGGGAGAAAGCAGTCCTGTCTGGGATTTATTTGAATACAACCACATAGAAAAGAGAAAAGAGACCACTAAACTACAACTAATACTAAAACTAAGCATTTAGAAAATAACAAAAACTAATAAAAACTAGCAAACCTGCTCTAAAAACTAATTAAAATGAACTGAATTAGAGAAAAAAAGTCCAAACTAAATGAAACTAAAGTAGAATGAAAAATCCAAAACTATTAGAACCTTGCCCCATTCATTCTCCACCCCAACCCCTCACTCTTAGGATTCAAAACAAAATGGACACAACAAAATAACAAACACTTGATTATTATTATTATTTTTCAAATCAGTCATTTAGATTAGTTGACTAATTGAAAAATTTGTCAAAAGATTAGTTGTTAGAAAATTAGTCATTAGCGGCAGTACTTGTCTCAGTAACTACGGTGATACCTTAAACATGCACATAAGAACATGGCTAACATGCATTTGTAAACCTGGCCTACAACAGGCACTGAAGCACAGACAGAAAAAAAATATTCAAGGCAGTTTGTGTTTTTTTTTTACCCACTTCCAAAACTTGACAATTCCATTCTTTAATCTTATTCCTGTGCTGATGGCATGTCAAAGATTGTGCCACTTCAGTGCATTTCTTTTCAAACCGCATATGCAATGGTTTCCAGTTTCAGCTCAGGTGGTGTACAGCTACAAAAACTACATTTTCTTCTCAATTCAAACATATAAAGTACACCTCTCTGCTCACTGTAACTAAATCCACAACTATTGCCAGACACTGGATTTTAAAGTCACATCCTTTCATTTGTGCAAAATTGCACATGCTGTCAGTTGGACTCAATGAAATGTGCGGCTCTAAGTGAAACTGTGGTTATGGCTTTGAAAATGGCCTTCCTTCCACTATGTTGGCACAGACACAACACATGAAACTGTGTCACCTCCAACACAGGCTTCACTTCTGGTTTGCTGTAGTCAACAGATCTGCAGAGACTCCCCCAAGCACACATGGAAGAAAAACACTGGGGCCAAAATTCCCTCATTTATTGTTGCTTGTAGGTAGGCTGACCAGGTGTTTACGAGCCACATGTGGGACAAGGAGTGTGTTTGTGTGGGACAATGTGGGACACGTAACCGTTATGTTAGAATAAAGTCTAGATTTTTAAACAATGTGCATCTTATTGTCCAGCTTATAAATATGAAGAAGAACAATTTGATTTGGTTGCACACAGTATGCATATTTTCGCACTGGGCGTTAATTTTTAGCTTTTTTTGCACAGGTTTCAACAACTTTTTTTACTTGTAAAAACAAAACAAAAAATCTACTTGTAAAAACTCAAAAAAGAAACCTCATGTTTCAAATATTGTAATTAAATACTTTTTAGAAAATCTCTTTTTTTTTTTTTTTTTTTTTTTTTATTTAAGTGCATGTTCTCAACCCTCAAAGGTAAACTAATCTATGTGGAATAAAACAAAAAGGCAGAACTGACATTAGAACAGCTGTTTCCACTTCCAAACAACTTAAAATTACTTGGACCTAAAACCTTTGTGCATCCAAACACAGAACAGTCAAACATTTAGCATTCTAACACAGTAATAAAAATAGAATAAGATAAAGGAAATATCCTGTGGAATTTGTCAAAAAAAAAAAATTTAAAAAATCCTCATACTAAACAAAAGCATATTTGTTTTTTTGTTGTCTCTCAGTTCAAACTCCAAACATAAAAATAGTTAAAGGGAATATGGATCAAATCTAACCAAACATCACAGGCATACAGTCTGTCGCTTCAAGTCATACTCGCCTCCATGAGCGATGGAGAAATAAGTTTGACATAGTTCGCAGAGTACCCTCTGTGAATCCCCCCCATAATGCTGTGCAGTCCCGCACAAAGCGGGACACCTGGTCACCCTACTTGAATTCTGTTTAAGGACATGAGCAGCTAAAATGTGAAAATCCTGTTTATTTCCATCTACTTTAATATGTACTGTATACGCATCTTTCATATCTGTTAGGAGTGCTCCATTCTTCCCTGTTACAACACGATCATTATCGTTGCCTCATCCTTTTGTCATCTCCCTGATCAGCACATGAAAACACTGAACCTCAGCTGTGAAGGCCTTTTTCAGTCCTGATCAGAGGCGTCTATCGTACCTGCGCTCAGCTGCAGCTCCTTGTCCTCCCCATCTGTGAATATGTAGGTCTGAAACAGAAAGCACAAAGGTTAGGCACTGGTATAAACTCCATCTCCTGTGAAGACCACGATGAAGAGCACCGCTGTTCTCCTGTGTTAATGGGAACATGCAGCTCTGGAACAAACACCAGATAAGACAGAGCGATGAAAACATCAGTGGAACCAACAGTGAAACAGAGGGCTGGAGAATGACAACAACAAAAAATGGAATCTGGACTTTTTCCACATCAATTACATGATTTATTCCTGATTTAAAACTAGGGCTGTAAGAAAATATCGGTTCTGCAATATGTCGTGATATTTAATTTCACAACATTGTATCGATATTAAAAAGTACTGTATCAATATTTTTGGGTATTTATTCAAATGCAGATATTGTGGAGGTTCATTTTTGTTTTTTTTACATTTTTTGTGTATATTTTATGTATTCTTATTTCACACTCTTTTATTCTGTAATGTTCGTTCCTTTGTTGGGATAGAACTAAAATCCTGTTCTGATGTTAGTTGTGAACCAATAGAATATGAACATTTGAACAGGATCTGAAACTAATGTCTGTAAAACAGAACTTCAGTTTGAACACAGGAACATTCTGTAACATAACATTAGATCCTGTTGGGATCAAATAAAAATGTGTTTAGTATTTGTGCAGATTTATGGAGTAATTCAATTCTTCAAGGAGATAATCATTTAAAAAAAAGAAACAAATAAAAAAATGCCTTTTTAACAGTATCATGATATATCGTGATATATCGTATCATGATCCTAGTATTGTGATTTGTATCGTATGGGCAGATTCTTGCCAATGCACAGCCCTATTCAAAACCCTAACCCTTACTCAGCTGTACCCCTACATGTGTGGGTGATGTCCTGATTCCAGACTGATCCACACTATGATCTACTTTTTACAGGGACTGTACAGATAAACAGAGTTTAACGGAGGAACAAATATGGACTAGTGGTTATTTCATGTAGATGTTGGTGACATATAACAGTATCAGTTCAAAATGGGTTTAGATTAAAAACAACAAAACACCTCACACACAGACTAAAACTAAAGAAACCAGAGAAAACCAGAGGAAAACTTATTATAGTTTGGTTGCAACTCTCCTACATTTTATAAGAGGTGATCAAATCTCAACAGATCATCCTTTGATTAGATCAACCAGACCTACTTCTGCAGAGGTTATTTAATCAGGAAAGATTCATCAAGATTAAAAACCTTTTAAAAGACTGATATCAGACGCCATTTATATTCCAGATACCTGAATATGCAGCATCAATAAACAACCATAACACAAAGAAACACCTGCAAGGGGGGCAATGGAAATTATTTGCTAAAAAGTATTATTATTTGTATGAGTGTACTGCCATGAACATATCTGTTGTGTATAATTCAGTTACTGCATTATGTATTTCTTGTGGTTCGATGCTAAAATTAGGAAAATTGTATTGTTTGATTCTTGTATTAAGTTAGTGGTAAAGGTGTAAAAGCACTGAGGGCTAAATTAAGTTTATATTAAATAAGTTTAGACTTCTTCCTACTCCTTTTCGACCATGAAAACTTCAGACTTGTATGTGCCTAAAGATAGATTCTGTTCATTTAAATGTTATTTTGTTTTTGTCTAAATTTGCTTTGTTTGGTTTTATTTTGTTTCTTTGCATGTTTGAAATAAATAAATAAAATAAATTTCCGTCATATAGGGTGCCACTGTTTGACAATGATTGGACAAACATTCATAATGAATATACTGGACTTAACATATAGGCTGCATTTTCTTGTGCAAGAAAGTTCTTCAGTGCAAAAGAGTTTTTAAGATTTGCACAAAGCAAAAACTGAAATTCAACTCAAAGATACAGTGCTAAATATTTTTGAGTGTCACTGGGACATGAAAAAGATTCCATGACCACCAAACTAGCATTTCAAATCCATTCTGTTGAACTCCAAATGAACATGCACTGTATTTTAGTTACAGATTTTATTCCTAATTATGTTTGAAATTAAGTTTATCATCATCGTCGTCACAACTGAAATGCGGAGTTCATTGCTGCCGCTTTACATCAGGTTGGCTCTTATTCAACAGGAGATAAAACATAGAAGCAGAAACAAGTGAAAAAGTAGGTGGAACTTACTAATGCCCCTGGTCGGTCGCACAGCACTTTGCCCCTCCCACTCACTGACACCCTGCCTACCCAGGGATGCATTTTGAGTTTTAACTTTCAGTCTTTTCAAACACTTTCCCAAAATTTGTACAAAAGTGCCAAAATTGAGAGGACAAAGGCACATGAAAGAACATGTGAAATTTGAAAAGAATAGTGTCAGAGAAATTAGGTGGACAAAAAGCACGGATGGACGGACAGAATTCCTGGTATATCTATACATTACAGTTTTCCAAACACAACATTTGTAGCTGAGGTCTAGGCCTGTGTATACGGCAGCAAAGTGAACTAGTCTGACGCCCATAAATAACTGTCATCTGTTCATGTGAGGGCTCCACTCATCACACATTCAGACACATTTATACGTCAGTGGGAGCAGTTTGTAGTTTTACACGTCCTTTAAATGGGGGGGGGGGTGCTTTTTACTGACTCCAGGCTTGTAAGACTATATATGGAGGTTAACACTAACACAGGGTCCGTTCAGGGCACACATGGATCAGAACCAGTGGGAGCCCAGCTGATGGGGACTTGGAATCTGTCCACGTCCTCAGATGGGGGACGTCTGTGGTCAAGTACTGGTGCAGTTAAACATCCACGTCTTGTGTCCACAGTGAGGCTCTTTGTTTGTCACAGGGACTTACTAATCGCTCTAACAGCTCTCCACATGGAGCCGCTCACACAACACCCTGTGTTCAATATGTAAACTTTATATGTGCTACTTGAGACCACTTTAACGCCCCCCCCAGTGCACGGGTCGACCAGCTTTATTATCTAAAGATCCTTTTTTTTTTTTTTCTTTTTTTCTGGGCTCAGCTGGCTGACAGGCAGCTGTCTGTACCGATAAGGCACAGCCCACACCAGCTGTACTCCCAGTCATCATTGTCCATTTTTCTGACACCTTTGCTTGTGTATCCTCTTTTATTTGGACATTTTACCAGGGAGTATCTCACACTACTTTTTTTTTTTTTTTTCTACTTGTCTTGTCCTGCGTCCTAACAGCAGAATGGTAGTCTGGTTCCTTTTGGTGCTGAACAAATTTGCTTTGCCAAGGGTAACTTCATAAAGTATATGAAGCGCCCTTTGATATTCTACTGTGTTTATTATGAGTTTAGTTGAACCACATTTCGATGCCGGACCTGACATGGGGGGTGGGGGTGGGGGGGTAGAAGAAAGGGAGAAAACAAGAGAGAAGAAGGTGGAGAAGACCCTCACAAGAAAGTATCAACAATACAAACAGCAACAACCATGGAGACAATTATAATGGTGACAATAACTACAACCAGAACTGAGTAAACTGGGCAGAAGAGAGAGAAAAAAAACAAAACAAACAAAACTACAAAAAAAAAACAAAAAAAACAACACAACAATGAGATACATAAGACCTATGAAATGAAGAATATAAGAAAGCATGGACAAAATGTCGTATACCACGTTCGCACAAATAATACCTATAACAAATAATCCCAGAAACAAATCCACACCACATCAGTTGTTCTCATTCATCTGCTGTGACAGAGTGAACCAGGCAAACAGACTGAGGTGAAGAACACACACATGCAACCGCAACCGCCCCCCCCTCCAAGGATCAGGGACCGACCCAGAGGGCCCCAAGGCCCGGCCATCCAGCAGACACCACAGAAAGGGGGGATCCAGCACTCCCCCCCCCCCCGAGAGGCAACAGTGTGCCCGCCCCGAAGATGGTCGAGGGAGGCCCCCACCAGAGGCCCCACAGCAGCCGAAAACAGGCCCCAGGAGGCCAGGGACGCCAGCCGCCACCCCCCCGCCGGGGGCCGGCCACCCAGGGGCAGGCAAGGCGCCAGTCCCTGAGCCCCATGAGCCCAGGAGCCACCCGTTTCCCCGGGCAGGGGTCCCACCCAGCACACCGGGCGGCCAGGCCAGCCCAGACACCCACCCGCTGCAGGCCAGTGTGCACCCCGATGCCACAGCCAAGCGCACTGGGGGCCTGGAGGCCCATCCCCCCACCCCACCAAGTCGAACCCTAGGGTTCGATCGAACCCAGGTTAAGAACCACTGCTCTGAGTGTTAGGAGGCCGGTGGGAGGTGCCGTGGGGCTACGGGTCAGTAGTGGTCCCTCAGAGTGGGGGTCTGGACTGCCCTGCTCTGGGGGCGGTTTAGTGTTTGTCCCGGTTGGGGTGGGGGTGGACCCGATGCCGGGGTTGCCCTGTGGTGGTGGGGCGGGGGGCTCCGGGTTGGGCCTGGGACGGTGGTCGGGTGGGTGGGCTGCTCAGGGGTTCGGTGAGTCAGTCTCAGGGGTTCAGCGGAGGTCAAGACACACACTCGACAACAGCAGAAGTCACACTGATTTGCAGTAAATATTCATTATTATTGTAGCCTGATGGAAATTAGGTGATGGGTGTGTGTTAAAATGTGTGAATGCGCATATGAAACTGGTGGGGTTCAGTACCTCCAACAAGGTTAAGAACCACCGACTCAGAGTGATGTGATAGAGCTAATCACAGGGGTCCAGAGAGAATGAGACTGGTCCAGACAGAATGAGACTGGTCCAGACTGGATCAGACTGGTCCAGTTGATTGGTTCAGAGGCAGATATTGTCTCATTACTGATGTGATCTAATAGAAGGTTCCTAAACTGGTTCATGCTCAGATTGGCTTTTGTTTTCCAGTTCACAAGAATAGTTTTCTTTGCGATACATAAAGCAGTGAGGACCATGTGTGAGGTGTTAGTATCCATGTTGGTGTGGCCCAGGTCACCTAGTAAACACAGTGTGGGGTGGGCTGGAATACTGCATCTGACCCATGTTGACAGGTCCTCACAGACCTGAAGCCAAAACCTCTGGACGGGTGCACATTGCCACAAGGCGTGTATGTAGTTAACAGTTATCTGTGCACTGTGAGCAGATGTTTGACTGTGTGAGACCCATCTTGAACATCCTTTGTCCTGTAGAATGAATTCTGTGAAGAATTTTGAACTGAATTAGTTGTAAATTCGGGTTTTTAATCATTTTAAAAGTATTTGAACATATTTGTGACCATGACTTTTGATCAAAATCACTGGCTAAATCTGTCTCCTATTTTGAAGTCGGTAGGTAGATGAAGTCATCTGTTTTAGCATTAAGCCGATAGATTTTGGATAGTAGCTTTGGGGTGCTGAGGTTCAAAAATTCTTCCACCTTGATTGGTAGTTGCAGGTTTAACTGGTTAGGGGTATATTTCTTACCTATAATAGATCTGATTTGGTGATTTTCAAAAAAATTTGGTGCTGCTAATCCCATGTTGTGAAGTGAGCATATCAAATGGTACAAAGTTTCCGTCCACTATGATATTTTCTAAATGTGTTATTCCTTTGTCCTTCCACTGAGTAAAGTTTATAATTTTTTTATTTTGCAAGATGTCAGGGTTGTTCCAGATGGGTGTCCGCTTACATGGAATGAGTGAACATTTGTTTATTTTCAGAAATTCCCACCAGGCTGTCAGAGTGGAGCTGATGTTCACACTTCTGTAACATTTATGATGCTTAACGGTTGAACTAATGAATGGTAAGTCCGAGATTGCTAGATCATCACACATTGCTTGCTCTATATCTAGCCATGGCTCATCTAGATAACTAGGTTTGAGCCATTTGCAGATATACTGTAGCTTATTGGCTAGGAAATATTGGCCAAAGTTGGGAAGGTCTAAACCGCCCCTGTCTTTGGTCTGCTGTAATGTATTTAGACTTATACATGATGGTTTGTTTTCCCCAGGGAATTTAGATATGTGTGAGTCCAGTGACTTGAACCAACTAGAGGATGGTTTGATGGGTATCATGGAAAATAAATAGTTAATTTTAGGTAAAATCATCATTTTGACGGTGGCAACTCTCCCCATGAGTGAAATGGGTAATCGCCTCCACCGCAGAAGATCATCCTCTGTTGTTTTCAAGAGTTGAACATAGTTCAGTTTTATTAGTTCTGACAACCTGGGTGAAATATTTATACCTAGATATCTAATATTTCCTGAATGTACTGTAATATTGGGCACACCTTGAAAGTGACAGTTAATAGGCAGAGCTGTGGTCTTAGTCCAGTTAATGGAGTAATCCGATATTGATGAATAGTGATTACCTCCGCCAAGGAGGTTATGTTTTTGCCAGGGTTTGTTTGTCTGTTTGTCTGTCTGTCTGTTTGTCTGTCCGTTAGTGTGCAACATAACTCAAAAAGTTATGGACAGATTTGGATGAAATTTTCAGGGTTTGTTGGAAATGGGATAAGGAAGAAATGATTAAATTTTGGTGGTGATCGGGGGTGGGGGGGCCCACGGGGGGGGGGGGGGCACTGATCGTTAGTGTGCAACATAACTCAAAAAGTTATGGACAGATTTGGATGAAATTTTCAGGGTTTGTTGGAAATGGGATAAGGAAGAAATGATTACATTTTGGTGGTGATCGGGGGTGGGGGGGCCCACGAGGGGGGGCCACTGATCGTTAGTGTGCGACATAACTCAAAAAGTTATGGACAGATTTGGATGAAATTTTCAGGGTTTGTTGAAAATGGGATGAGGAAGAAATGATTAAATTTTGGTGGTGATCGGGGGTGGGGGGGCCCACGGGGGGGGGGGGGGCACTGATCGTTAGTGTGCAACATAACTCAAAAAGTTATGGACAGATTTGGATGAAATTTTCAGGGTTTGTTGGAAATGGGATAAGGAAGAAATGATTACATTTTGGTGGTGATCGGGGGTGGGGGGGCCCACGAGGGGGGGCCACTGATCGGTAGTGTGCGACATAACTCAAAAAGTTATGGACAGATTTGGATGAAATTTTCAGGGTTTGTTGGAAATGGGATAAGGAAGAAATGATTACATTTTGGTGGTGATCGGGGGTGGGGGGGCCACTGATCGTTAGTGTGCAACATAACTCAAAAAGTTATGGACAGATTTGGATGAAATTTTCAGGGTTTGTTGGAAATGGGATGAGGAAGAAATGATTAAATTTTGGTGGTGATCGGGGGTGGGGGGGCCCACGGGGGGGGGGGGGGGGGGGCACTGATCGTTAGTGTGCAACATAACTCAAAAAGTTATGGACAGATTTGGATGAAATTTTCAGGGTTTGTTGGAAATGGGATAAGGAAGAAATTATTACATTTTGGTGGTGATCGGGGGTGGGGGGGGCCACTGATCAGCCTTGGCGGAGGTCTGCGCTCTCCGAGTGCTTCTAGTTTATAAGTGTGATCGTCTGGTACAGAGATGCTTGTGAGTTCTGGAGAAAAAGTACTACATCATCAGCATAAAGACTTATTTTGTGATCTATATTCCTGGTACGGATTCCTTTTATTTCATCCTGTTGTCTAATGGCAGCTGCTAAAGATTCAACTAGAAGCACTCGGAGAGCGCAGACCTCCGCCAAGGCTGATCAGTGGGCCCCCCCGTGGGCCCCCCCGCCCCCGAATACCACCAAAATTTAATCATTTCTTCCTTATCCCATTTCCAACAAACCCTGAAAATTTCATCCAAATCTGTCCATAACTTTTTGAGTTATGTTGCACACTAACAATCAGTGGCCCCCCCTGTGGGCCCCCCCACCCCCGATCACCACCAAAATTTAATCATTTCTTCCTTATCCCATTTCCAACAAACCCTGAAAATTTCATCCAAATCTGTCCATAACTTTTTGAGTTATGTTGCACACTAACAATCAGTGGCCCCCCCTGTGGGCCCCCCCACCCCCGATCACCACCAAAATTTAATCATTTCTTCCTTATCCCATTTCCAACAAACCCTGAAAATTTCATCCAAATCTGTCCATAACTTTTTGAGTTATGTTGCACACTAACGGACAGACAAACAAACAGACAGACAAACAAACAAACAAACCCTGGCAAAAACATAACCTCCTTGGCGGAGGTAATAAAGATGGCAAAAAGTGAGGGGGAGAGTGGGCAGCCCTGTCTGGTGCCTCTGTGCAGACTGAAGCTTGGAGAAGTTTGATCATTGGTCCTCACGCATGCTTGAGGGTTCTTATACAATATACTAATCCAGTCAATGAAAGATGGTCCAAATCCAAACTTTTTTAATGTTGTAAATAGAAATTTCCAGTTTACCCGGTCGAATGCTTTTTCTGCATCGAGAGAAAAAAATATGGTTTCAGATTATGTATGTTAGAATAATCTATGAGGTTAATTAATCTGCACGCGTTAGTTGAAGAGTGCCTTCCTTTAATAAAACCTGTTTGATCTGGATGGATTATTAAAAGACTTGTTTTCTCTATTTTTCTGGCCAGAGCTTTACGGATTATTTTTAGATCTACACTGATTAGTGAGATTGGGCGGTAACTGGATGGGAATGTGGGCTCTTTTCCTGGTTTTAATAATACAGTAATGTTAGCTATGTTCATATTTGTGGGTATGTCGTTTTTCTCCTTTATTTCTAATATCATTTTGTAGAAAGTAGGTGCCAGAATAGTCCAGAATTCTTTGTAGAATTCTGCTGGAAAACCATCTGGACCTGGGGCTTTATTATTGGGCATATGTTGAAGAGCTTCTTGGAGTTCACCAACAGACAGAGGTGAGTCCACAGATGTTCTCTGATCCTGTTGTAATGTTGGCAGATTGATGTTGCTGAAAAACTGATCAATATTATCATCTGATGGGTCTATTTGTGATGTGTATAATGCTTTATAGAAATCCCTGAAAGTGTTATTTATTTTGTCAGGGTCATGGCTAATGTTTCCAGCTGGATCTTTAACGGAGTAACCAGTTGTTTTCTCTTTATTTGTTTTTAGTTGATTCGCCAAAAATTTCCCAGATTTGTTGCTATGTTCAAAGTTCTCCAAGTGAAGCCTTTGCACCAAGAATTGCGTTTTCTTATTTATTATTTCATTCAGTTCCAGTTTAGCTTTCCTTATACTGTTTAGCGTGTGCTCATCTGGCGTGGCAGAGTAGGCCTCCTCTAATGATTTAATTTGACCTTCTAGCTCCAATATTTTTGAGGCCTCTTTCTTTTTCTTATGAGAGGAGAAGGAGATTATTTTCCCACACATTACTGCCTTTCCCGCCTCCAAGAGGTCACACGCTGATGTTCTTGGTAACTCGTTGTTTTCTATGTATTCGGACCATTCTCTTTTAAAGTAGCTGATAAACTCAGGATCTTTAAGTAATGATGTATTAAATCTCCAGTTACAAGTTGGTGACTTGATGTTCTTATGAACCAGAGTGAGTGACACTGGTGCATGGTCGCTGACGGTGACAGGATGAATTTTGGTTTCAGATATATCACTCATCAGCGAGCTGCTAGTAAGGAAGTAATCTAATCTAGAATAAGAGTGGTGGACTGAGGAGAAGGTGTATTCCCTGACAAGGGGATGGTGAGAGCGCCAAGCATCGCAAAGACCAACATCCGTCATGTATTGTTTAACAACTTCTGAGGATTGGTCATGTCTGATATTTCCAGTTGGACTTAGCCTGTCAACTCCTGGGTCCAGAACTGTGTTGAAGTCCCCTCCAATAATGAATGTGCAATCTGAGTGATCATAGAGTGATGTGAAAAAAGGAGGGGTCGTCAACATTTGGTCCATATAAGTTTGTAATACATAACTTAACATTTTGAACTGATAATTTAACTATAATAAATCTGCCCTCTGGATCTGTGATTATGCTGTCAATGTCAAACTTTAATCTCCTGTTGATGAGGGTTGCCACGCCTCTCTGCCTCGAATTGAAACATGCTGAGTATACATGTGGAAACTGTGCTGTATGAAGTGTGTCTATAGATGTCTGTGATAAGTGAGTTTCCTGTAGTAAGACAATATCTGCCTTTAAATCCTGCAGTTGATTGAAAATCTTGGTTCTCTTCACCCTGGTACCAGCTCCATGCACATTCCAGGAGACAAACTTCAGTGTACCCATGATCCGATTGGCGTTAGTTATATTTGATGCATGCAGATGTGTTGAAATCCCACATGCGATACGTGTGTGTGTTGTGTGGGCTGTGGAGACATGAAATTGTGCATCCATGTATTTTCTAACATCCATCTACCTCTGTTCTGGTTAAAACATGCATATAACGTGAAGTTGTCCTTACACATGAAAATGTGAGGGAAAGAAAAAGTGAAAGGAAAGGGGAGTGAGAGATATATAAAATAAAAAGAGAAAAAAACACATCGCCGTTGTGCGTGTGTGACGTGGAGACAGGCAGCGCATTAGTGACATGTCACTGATTTACACTGACATTAATGTTAGTTCAATACCTTATTGCCCTTAAGTCCGTGTGTATATGTGGGTAAACTTGTACTTCTCCTTATTAGTAGAGCCAAGGGCTGGTGTTCTGGCGCCAGGTTTTGTTTCCAATCCGCTGCAAATTCATGACAGAAGACTGCAGAGTGGTTATCGCTGTGGATAAACTATTTGTCAACGGTCAGTTATATCAGGACCAGAACACCACCCCTTGGCTCCACTAAAGATCCATTTTTGACTTGAAAAAGAAGAAATCACTGCTCTGCTGTGATTAGTTTGATTAACTTTATTAATTACGATTATGTAGTTGTTTGGTGCATTTACGAAATTACAATAAAGACAATTTATTGGGGTGTGCCATTTCCTAAACAAACAATAGCCTACACTGTGTAATTTAGAAAAAGCTGTACCTTCATGTATATAGGCTTAATTCTGATGAATATCTTGTATTGAATGTAGCAAAAACAAAAATATGTAGTGCTGGATATTGATATCACAGAAGACATGTGGAGGGAAATTTGGAATGCAGGCAAAAAAATTACTATCTGCAATCGTTCTTGGGCTTTCCAACTTAAACTGCCACATAGAGCCCACTTGGCGCCAAACCATATATCTAAATTTAAAGTAGACTCTCCTCCACAGTATTCTAAATGTAGAATATATGAAGGCAGCCTCACACATTGTCTCTGGTCATGCCCCAACATTCAGGGATACTGGTAGTCTGTCCTACTGGAAATTTGAAAAATTCTCAAAACCCACATTGATTTTGATCCCCTATTTCTTCTCTTTGACTTACCAAATAGGTGTATCAGTAACAAACATAATAAGAAACTATATAATATTTTAACACTCTGTGCCTGAAAGAATATACTACTACACTGGACTTGTGATAAACCCCCTTCTGTTTCTGGATGGAGGAAGCTGATCCTGGAGCACATTGGAGCACTGGACTTTTTGACATGTTTAGCACACTCTAGGATCGACATATTCAGTCACATTTGGAAACCCTTCCTGGACTATACTGAGGGAAATGTGTCCTCAATTCTTTCTTGAGCTTTCATCTGCTCTTGAATGAACTTTTTGTTGTATTGTATAGATATGAATGTGATGACAATCTGTCTCTGTCCTGACTGTGAAACTCTATTTCAGTTTTGACTGTGGTGTTGAGCTGTTTTATTTTGTTTTGTGTTGTTTTTAAAAATGAAACTTTAATAAATGTATTCTTAAATATATATGTAGTGTGACATGCATTTTGGTTGATATACTGCCAAAAATTATTTGATTCTGCATATAACCTGCACATTTAACAGATGGACAGTGTTACAATGGATTTATTCCCACAACAATGTCAAACATTAATGATTCATTCAGTTCATTTAAAAAAAGTTCCTTATGTTTTTTGACAAAGCAACAGGGAGCCATAAAGAAGTTAAAGGGCTACATCTGGCCCTGGAGTCATGGGCTGGAGACCCCTTGCCTAGTGAATGAAAACTAATTGTGTTCAGTCAGGGTGATATGGTGACTAATACTACTACTAATAATAATACTACTTGTGTTTTTTATGCTGCTTTTGTTGTGTTACTTTCACAACAGTCTACAACCCCTCCTGGAGCCTCTTCTACACTTCTAACCATACAACTGTACACTGTAGTTGGTAAACAGCTAGAACAGTTGGCTGAACTTTCAGCTGTTCCAGTCTAACCCTGGGTTAACCTTGGAGTGTGTTAAGTACATCATGGAAATATATTTGTATTTCAATAGGCACCAGGATTAACATGCACTATTCTACTGCACCTACAGACAAAAACAAGCTTGCTTGAGATAAACCTTCAAGGAAAACTAGTCCAAAATATGTCTCCACCAAAACAAGGCATAAATGTGTTTTGTCAGGGTGTGCTGGGTTAGTCTGGGTGTGTATGAATGTAGTGCTGTATGATGGGGTGGGGTGGGGGGGTCCCAGATTCTTTACTTTAGGACAGTAAAATGTTTGCTGAATGTGTCTCTTGGTATTGGGTTTCTGTGGAACTTCCTCTTCAGAGGCCCAGTGCAGGGCGGTCCTGGATAAATGACGGGCCAAGTCTACATTTATTTTCTTATAAATGTCCTGTGGTTCCACTAAATGTCAACAAACTATCTCAGTGAGGAATCTCTGGCACTTTTAAGACAACATCCCAAAACCAGAGCAGCTAGAGGGCGTCAGCTCTGTTCAGATGTCACATGCACATCTGTCATCCCATCTCTGACCAGTTCAGTGCCCATCATTCACCCCGGCATTAAAACATGCTCCCAAACTGTCTTCATGGATCATTAGTAACTGCACCTGACTTCCACTTGCATCTTGTTGCAGCTTAGAATAAAGACAGGCAAGTGTCTGATATGACATTTATCACATCAACTGATATGAAGTATTTTATCAACTTAGCAATTCGGGTCAAATCATCCAGCTCTAATGAATAAAATATGATCAAGTACGTCACACATTTCATCCATGGCTTACATTGAACACAGGCGCACAGGATGGACAAACAGCAGGAGCTAAGGGTGACATGTGACATCTACCCAACTTTAATGCATAACAAAACCTTTTCAACTATATTCAGAAATATGTTTCTAAATACATAAGACTGGTGGTAAATTAAAGAAAAGTGCCTCATTGCTCTTTGGTAGTTATTCTCTGTAGACTCAGAATCAGAACCAGACCTGCTACACTTCTTGGAACTACTTTTGATTTCACCTTAATGAGTTAAAGTAACTGTGGCTTCATCTCCACCAATTGATGAGCTTTTCTCACCTGTTGTTTGGCTTGGGAAACCCAGGTCTGGATCAGAAGCTCCAGTCTGGACTTGTGGTATTTCCTGGTGGTTTTCACTGCAATAAAAATGTCCTTGGACTCCAGCTGGCCATATGACCTCACACCTAAATCCCCCAAACCCTTTCCACCTCCCATTTCTGGGTTTCTCTGGGAGTCTGTGTCCCTCTCGGGGCTGATGTTACCATCCCTGGCAACTTGAGTCTCGGTTGGCATCCCCTGCCAGGTGGAGCCCCGCTTGAGGCCTGGGTCTCCACCCTGAACAGACCCTTCCAGAGCCTCTGCATGCTGTAGGCCGTGGGTCGAGGCCTTTGCAGCCGGTGCAGGTCTGAGCTGGGCTCTGGGCTGAGGCAGGTCCAGCTGCCGGGGGGTGGGCTGCAGGGCAGGAATAAGCAGGAGAAGGAGGCCGCAGAACGCCAGGGAAAACAGGAAGCACCACTTACTGACGCCCACTGAGGTTATGTGCATCCTGAAGAACGAAGGGACCGGGTTGATCAGCCTCCAGGGCCGGGGTCCCCCTCAGCACCGGGTCCCATCCTCACTCCATCACCCCATCATCAGACGCCTGCACAGACAGACTGAGTTCACTGCACCATTCAACAATCAATCAATCAATCAAGTTTTATTTACATAGCACCAAATCATAACAAGTTATCTCATGACACTTCACATATGCTGTCTTTCCACTACATGGAACCGGCTCGACTCGACTCTGATACCAGGTCCTATTCCCGGAGATTGTTTTCATTACAGGATACTACCAACTTTACAGTACCTGAACGTCATTGATGCAGTGTGTTACTTCCGTGTCATGTGCTCAGAGTTGCTGATAAACTCGCTCGTTGCATGTTGTCTCGTCAAACTCATGCTGAATTTTTGCGTCGGCCACCAAAGACTGAATCTCCTGACTGAATGGTGTAGTTTTACAGATTGTCAGCATGTGGATTAACCTACCGCTATATTTACTGTAAACTTCTGCATCTGTTTTTTTGTAAACGCCGGGTCACAGAGACAACTCTCTGACCGATCAGTGGTCTGCAGTGTTTACACGTCACGTTTTAGTATCTGGTTCCCAGTCTTTGATCCTCGGCGGAGGTGAGACCAAAAAACTAGTACTGAGTACCAGATTCCAGGTCCTTTTTTGTAATGGAAACGCAAAAAGGCCGAGTTGAGTCAAGCCGAGCTGAGACCACGTAGTGGAAACGTAGCAAAATAGAACTGGAATAAACCAGACTCTCAAGCCAATCTAGAGAACCCAAGGGAATCCTCCAGGAGCAGACACTTGTGACTGGTAACAGTGGAAGGACAAACTTCACAGACACACAGCACACAACAGCACTTAGACTTCAGCAGTAAACAAACCCAGCAGAGGCCACTCAGAGGAGCTGCTCTCAACTTCAGCTTACGTATTTATAAGGTGAGATTGTACAAACTACAGTAAAAGCTAACCCCAAACCCTGGAGTAATAATGAATTTGATGGACGTGTCCCAGTGGGAGTACAACACTGTGCAATGGTACAAATGTGTCTACCACTTAAGATTTGGCAATACTGAGTTGTTCCATCTGAAATATATTTGAGGCATGTAGGCTATGTAGAAAATCACAGATAGACTCTGTCATGACTGTAGGATGTTGCTAAGCACCAACCCAGAGGAACCACGTATCTATTCCAATGTGATCACCATCCTTCACCGTCCGACATTATTTCTTCATGCAGTTCTTTTAGTTGCTAGAGTTTATCATCAAAAACAGGTTATGTGAGGCCACAGTAACCTTAACCGGTGGCTGCCAAAATCTAATAGTTTCATTCTTGAATACAAGTAAATATTTATTTCAAATATGAAGATACTCCAGCAATATCATGTTTTAAGTATTATGTGTGTGGATATACTGTATAAACCTTCTTATAGAAATGGATTAGGGATGTAAACAGTTAAGCAACTCTCAATTAATTGTCTATAAGAATTTGTTCAATTAAATTATTAATTGTTGGTTAATTGCCCTTTTCCACGTCCTGTCCGAAGGCTGTCTGTTTGACTGCGCTGCAACGTTGCAGCTGGGATAGCCAGTCATAGAACCGGATCATGGTGTTGATGAGTTAGAATGGTTTTATGGACATGGTGGAGCCAAACACAGACCGACCATCTGTTTGCGGTTGGAGCCAAACACAGACCGACCGTCTGTTGTGGGTGGAGCCAAACACAGACCAACCGTCTGTTTGTGGGTGGAGCCAAACACAGACCGACCGTCTGTTTGTGGGTGGAGCCAAACACAGACCAACTGTCTGTTTGTGGGTGGAGCCAAACACAGACCAACCGTCTGTTTGTGGAAGCGGTGCACCCACACCTAAATACCCACACAAATGTGGGGTCGGTATTGGATCAGAGCGTTTTCTGTGGAGGTTGGTCTAGTCCACGGTCATCTGGACTATCTGGTCAGTGAGACAGAAGTTAAAACATCTTCCAGGCTCCTGATCTGGGCCACAGGTATGTCCCACATTATGTCCAGCAGTCACCCTGGTGAACAGAAGAAAATGGGGGGGGACATCTCCGCTGAAATCTCCCTTCATCATTTCAGTGATGCAAACTCAGAAATGCCCATCCATTCCCTCTACACTGCCCCTCTTCAGATCAATTTGTTTTATTGAATGTCTTTGTTGAATTTCTTTAGTTCTATTCCATAAATGTCATTGTCTGTACTGGATCCAATGGTTCAATAAATCAGTCATTAAGGAATATGACATGCATTTTTCATGAAGTATATAAACAATATTTAGCCTTTATTCTTATAGACCCTATCGAAAGAGAAAATTCATGTTCTCAGGAAAATAGCCGTTTATCAATTCATCGGTAAACGATCGATAAGGTCAACCAACTAACGATTAATGGATTAATCGATAATTTGCATCCCTAAAATGGATGCATCTGAAAATAAATATAAATGAGAAAATCTGGGAATATTTGGTGCCTAGTGAAAAAGAAGTCACACACTTGAATATTTCATTGGACCACCATAACCCTACCCTACCCCGAACACTTCCATCACTGCACACATTCACTGTCATGTTCTTTCAGTAAACTTATCCAATGTCACAACATTGATTTGCATCCATAGCTCTTTGACTTTTTTGCTCAGATCTTGTACTGATGATGAGAGAGTTGGACTGCTATGGAAGGTTTTACCTGTAGCGTATCAAAGATTCTCCAACTGGTTCAGGTCAGGACTGTATGGGATCCGATCTACCTCTGAAAATGAGGTGTCATGGTCCTGAACCACTCTGTCACAATGTGATTCTGATGAATCCCAGCACTGGCGTCGTGGAATATACCTGTGTCTTCAGGGACGAAAAAATCCCTGGGTGGGTCACTATGAAACAGGGTTGATCTGGACTCATTAGACCACATGACTGGATTTAAATGGTCTAATCCTCTTTGTTATTTTCTTTGCTTGATTCAAGACTATAATTTCACCTCTTGGTTATTGCATATCTTCAATTATGACAGGATTGTTGAACAAGTCATAGTCACACTATCCCCCAACCCCCCCCCCCCCCCCCCCCCCCCCCTGCACATAAGTCATCAGAGTGGCCCCCTTCTGTGGTACCCTATAACGGCGAACTCCTCAATTTCAATTACACCCACTCAATGCAATTTTTTTAAGTTCATAATTGGACGAATCGACTAGTGGTTACAGTGGTCGATGACTAGTTGACTATTGAAGTGGTCATTAGTGGCAGGCCTAAAAGACACCAGTCAAGTTTTCCAACATGCTTTCAGCCTCATGTCTGTCCCTCACACTGAAGTACAAAAACTGATGTACAGACAAATAATGATGCACACTTCGATCAGCTGACTTCATCAACCAACATAAAAAACCCCACAAAACTAAGGTTTGTTCATGAATGCGTATCATTGAATTTATGGAAAACCAGGAATAAGTAACAAAACATAAATAACATCAGTATTGACAAATTGTCATTTTAAATATTGAATAAGTCTGATAGACATGGTAGTGCGCATAGTAATGACTTACAATAGTTTTACTTCTGTTTTGTGAGTAACCGTTGTAATTTTAGTGCTGGTGTATGATCTGTTAAATTAGCCCACATCTGGTTCCAGTCTAAGTTTGTGTCCCCCACAGTGGGCTGGGGCGGCACTTAAATAAAGACAGATGTCCCTGCTGATTTTATGACTGTTGGTCCTAATCATGGGATGTGAACGTCATCATATAGAACCAGCAGGTTCTCCTCCATCCAGACCTACTTCTGTTCATTCGTCCCCACGGCAGCGACTCTATCCAGACAGATGGCCTTTAAAGGCACAAAAGGCTCAACTTCAACATAAACACATGAGACATACAAGTACCTTCACCATCACTCTGCTCCACAAAACAACCTTTTCAGATGAAAAGGAGCATCTTCTGTTTAACCCATTCCTTCCATTACAGACACACGACTGATGACCTAATTACAGTTCATGTGTGGAAGATGGAAAACATAATGCACATGTATTACATTTGGCATTGAACTGATAATACAACAGACTTCACAAAATAAGCAAATCTGGTAATATTAACAGTACGTTCAATTGTTGTCATTTTAATTAATTTAATTAAAATGCTGATGCAGAACAGACTGAATAGTTATTTATGATAGTTTTAAGCTTTGAAGTGGGGTTTATTTCATTCTTCTGTCTGCTTTACATTCATGGTTCCTCTGTGTTTTCAAGAGGTTAGAATGTTTTCTAAAAGGCATCTCATGTTTGAATGTGGGATATATCGACATTGTTCATGTTTTATTGGGATTCTATGGACTCTTGGATTCTTATTTGGGTTTTTAATCTCATGTTGTCAAACAACCTCCTGCGTTAGGGACAGCGTTGGATGCACAAGGAGAAACACTCCCAATTTTAGACACTATATGAACAAATAAACAGGTTTTTACATATGAGCAAATGTCACAATCCCCATCTTTTCAAGGGGTTTGATGTAATGAAAGCTGGAGTCTGTGTTCACAAAAACTTCTTCCACCAGTGGAAAAGCAGAAGGTTTTAGGCCCTTTTCCACCGCAGGAACTCTTGCAGGAACTTTGTGCATTACCCTGAACTTTCAAAGTTCCTGGTGCGTTTCCACCGAAAATTACCCAGGTAAATGACTTTCCCCCAGCCCCGAATTTACCCCGAAGAAATTCCTGGTAGGGAGGTAGTACTTTCCAGATTACCAGGAACTTTAAGGGGCGGAGCTGTGTGCTGGAGAAGGCTGAGTGGTGGACTAGACTCACAGCATTTCCGCATTCTGTTCACCGCCAATATTTAATTCATGTAATTTCCACAAGCTTTGGATTTTGATAATTCAGAAAATGGACCAAAAGAGAAGCTACAACAAGTAGACGGACGACGAGGAAATTCAGACGGACTTTGAATCGCCGACACGAAATGAGCAAGGTTTGAGTAAAAGCTGTTGGAGTCAAATATAAGACACAAGCCTAAAGAAATACAAGAAAAGAAGAAGAAATGTATGCAGGATTAAAAGAAACTAAAGGACCACAACGGTCGCAGTGGATCTGACTGTCGAACAAACAAATGGTCTGAATATGACAGAAATATTCACTGTTTAGTTGGTTCCCTGCTGTAACAGCTGTCAGCAACCATCAGCTGTTTAGACAAAAGTGAAGTCCAGTTAACCTAATGCTAATGCTAACTGGTTAACAGTCTGACACTAAACCTAAATCACAGAACTGGATGTATTTGTGTTGTCACCATGAGCTGAACACTGGTTTATTCTGTATGTTTGTGATTTCCACCTGAAATGGACCGGACAGACTCGCCTCTTTTTCTGAACCTGCGGCTCGTTTGTGTCCTGGTCCAACATCTACTGCTGTTTACAACGGCCCAGGTCAGACAGGTCACATGACACATCAGACTGGTAGGAATCTTTCATCATGTGTTCTGAGATTCATTTTAGCATTTTTATTACTCTTCCAGTAGGAAAGCGAAAAAGGGACCGGGACCATGGAGTTCCAGACCAGCTGGTCCAGACCCTGGTCCAGAAGCCTGAACCTTTCACACGTGTTTATTTCCCTTTTAATCTCGAGGCACCTTGTTTTGTTTCAATTTTTAATTAAAAAAATCTAACCTAATACTGTCTGTTCATTTACAAGGTATCAAATGTGAGTAGAGTATAAGTACTTTTATCAATAATCTACAGTCAAATTAAATGCAGGCATTTGAGTAAATGTGTGTGACTTTAGGGTTGAACCTGGACTAAATCTGTAAAACAATAGAAATGAAACAGAACCATCCATCACATTTAAAGTTAGACGTGATTTTGTTTAAGGAATGAGAAGTGGAAAATACATGTTCTACCATTTTTAAATACAGATTAAGGATCTGTAATGATGGTTAACTTCATTTAAAATGTATTCCAGATGGATTAAGTGATTCAACAACCAGTTAAATGTTAAACCCAACCCATCCACTTAAAGTAGTGTGTTATTTTATTGAACTAGAGCTGAGTTTGTGAATGGACATGAACTGGACTAAGGGTTCTGGTACTGCTCCCTCATACATCATCAGCCTGATTTGAATAAATGACCCTGAACTTTGGGGTGTGATGGAAATGCAATTACCAGGAACTTTTTTACCCCAAATAAGTTCCTGGTAATAAAGTTCCTGGGCTTTTGGTGGAAAAGGGCCTATTGTAAATGGTGCCGAATCAGACAGGGCACAGAGTTAAGAGTGGAATACCCCAAGGCAGAACATTGGGCCTGATATTATTCCTAATCTTTATAAATGATATGCTAAGTGAGACCATCTGCCCTACTGAGTTATTCGCGAATGACGCAAGACCATTCGAAAGAGTGCAGACTTTGGAGGATTGCCAAAAAATACAGGATGATGTGAACATGCTGCGGTTATGGGCCGTGACGTGGCAGTTACGCTTCCATACAGTACTGAGAGTGGACAGAAAACATCCAGACTACAAGTACTATATGATGGCTGGGGAAAATCAAGTCAAACCGGCAGTCTCGGATTGTGATAAAGATTTGAGTATACATGTTGACGAAAGGTTAAAGTTTGCCAACACATCAAGAACATTGTCAAGAAGGGTAATCAGATATCAGGCCTCGCTGGTGATCATTGGAGTATACTGATGATGATATGTTACTGGCACTACATAAAGACAATGATCTATTCCTATCTGGAGTATGCATGGTCTCCTCACAAATGGAAACTAGCTAAGGAGCTGGAGAAGGTGCAAAGATGTGCCATTAAGCGACTACCACCACTGGTAGGTCGCAGTTACAAGGGCCATCTGCAGAAGCTCCGTCTACCCACATTGGTCTCCCGAAGGCTAAAACGATCAACATGTTCAAGTACATGAATGTGTATGACACAACTGCAGAACTTTTCCCTGAAGACCTGTGTGTCAAGACTATGTTGTGCTGAATTATACTCCCTGCCGAAAACTGCATCACACAGCAGCTGCCAAAAACAGCTCCCCCTTCCTAAATCAGCCAGGACAAAGGTCACCAAATTCACCGTAACACCAGAATACTCCTAATGTGAGCTGCTAAAGTCATTTCACTCCTGTAGCTTTGCAAGCTTATTGTAATGGGGGATGCAGTTCTCTGCAATATCTGCTGCCGAATTCTGCACCGTGCCAAAAACTGCATCCCCAGCCGCGGGTGATACAGTTTTCAGCAGTATCTGTTTTCATTGCTATATATTTTGTGTGTTGTGCATCTAGGATTTAACTGTAGAAAGTTTCATATACCTTACAGTTTGCACATTCTTTAATATTAACCAGATTAAAAAAAAAAACAAAAAAAAAAAACATAACTGCAATATTTTACAATATTATTCAAGACTTAATTGCTACACAGGCATGATGGTGTTAAGAGGTTGAATAATTCACAATTAATTTCATACCCTACAGTCTGAAAGGAGAAAAAATTGTGACAGGGTGAATTTGGTGCACATTGTCCTCTCCTTGGCTGATTTAGGAAGAGGGAGCAGTTTTCGGCAGGGAGTAGAATTCGACACAACAGACTAGGGGCCACAGCAAGAAGATTAACAAGTCCTATGCAAGAACTGATCTGCACCACTATTTTTTCAACACAGCTCACCTTTTGATTAGAGCTGCAACCGATTAAACAATTAGGTGCTTGAAGCCAATGCAAAAATTCATGATTTGATTAATCGACTCGAATTGATTGAAGGGAAATATTCTATTGCAGTTTTCCTGAATTGAAGCTTCTTTGTGCGGCACAATAAGTGTCCATGTGAAACACAACAGTGGAACCAATGTTTCACAGCAGAGAAATGAAGGAAACAAAGCTTTGATTCAGGAGAACTGTGGCTGAATGACTTTTTGGATCACTTTGAGTCGATTAATCGGTTGCCGCTCTACTTTTGATTAAAACACTGTTAGTGCTTCCTCTGTGAAATCGTTCAAAAATAGAGTCGACAGATATGTCAAGGGCCACCCACCTGTATATGATTATAGAGCAGTGGACAATCCTGTTACTCCTCGCACGTCAACAATCTAAGTAAGGAATGGCTCATCAAAGGAACAAACGTTCCTATTGCAACATGTATGACTATGTTTCCACATTCACTACGGAGCCTCTGAAGGTTCAAATGGGTCATCTGATGACCATGAGAAGATGAATAACTGTATTTTACACCAATTATTGACATGGATTGATAGGATTAGTGGATCAACAAGTATTAAACCAGTGGTTTCCAACCTTTTTTGGCTTGTGAACCCATTTTAACATCACAAATTTATGGCAACCCCAGACATTCAAAACAGAGACTTTTCTTTTTTTTTTTTTTGTTTATTCTGGCTAAAATTAATTTGTTTTTGATCATGTAATAGTTTGCTATTCTACATTGCAAATAAATGTTAACTTTAGAGAACATTTAGTCTATATAATGTATATTATTGCGGACAGGGGCGGTAAATCCAGGTGTAGATTACTGCACAAAGGGTCAGGATCTGTCCAGTCAGTCCAGCTGTGATTTACAAGGAGGACAATTAATACTGAACAAACAAGAACTGAAACTATGAATTATGAAAGAGCTGCAGCATCTGAAACTGACCACAACGAACATTTGACACACAAACAGAACCACAGTGCTGCAGTTTCACTCTCACAGTTTGGCATGCCTTTTATGTACTGGGGCTGTCTGTCAACTCACCATATACTTTTTATTAGGAAGTTTTTTTTTTTTTTTAATCAATTACTATAAATTTCCAGCGACCCATTTGAATTCCAGGCGACCCCAAGGTTGAAAAACACTGTATTAAACGGTTTACATCAGTAGATGCTTTTGGATGTTCAGGTCTTTATGGGTCAAAAAGTTCCAAAATAAAACTACGACATTTGACGACTGTTCAGTTCGGTTCTTATTGTCTTTATTTTAACCACAGATCTACACTAACTCACAGCTGAGGCTGCTAAAACCTCACAAAGAAACCATGTGGGCTGATTTATTGAAAACACATGCTGTGGAGAAAAGTGTAAACGGCAGCTTTTAAAGGCTTTTGTGTCAGTGATGCAACATGGGTGTTTGTGCTACGGATTAAAAGTATGTGTAGAAGTTGAACTTCAGCAGAGTCTGAGGAGAAACAACAGGAACCACTCACCATCAAACAGCACAGCCTGCATTTGACCTCTTGAATCCACGATCCCACTTTAAAGTCACTCGTTAAAGGCCGGTGAGGCTGTGAGGTGGTCTAAACACGGCGGAGCTTCTGCACAACCATCCCGGACTCAGAGCTGGAGGACCCACGGCAGGACGCGTCCTTTGTGTTCCGCCCTGACTCTAGCTTCAGCCCGGTCCGCCACTTTCTCATTACTTTGTTCGTATTGTATCCTCTGTTTTCAGAAGTTAAAAGACTGATACGAACCGAAGGTAACTGAACTACCAGCCCGTTCGGCTCTGCTTAGCCATACACTCGGCTTCATGCTAAGTACACCGCGTTAGCATATTAGCACTTCCGGTTCTGCATTTCAAAATAAAAGTGACTGACGCGGCTCCATGCTAAATACACCGCGTTAGCACATTAGCACTTCCGGTTCTGCATTTCAAATTAAAAGTTACTGACTCGCAGTGAAGATTCCTGAAAGACCTTCAGAATATACGTGAAATATTTTAAGAATTGTGTAGTCTTTAATTACCTCCGCCAAGGAGGTTATGTTTTTGCCAGGGTTTGTTTGTCTGTTTGTTTGTTTGTTTGTTTGTTTGTCTGTCTGTCCGTTAGTGTGCAACATAACTCAAAAACTTAAGGACAGATTTGGATGAAATTTTCAGGGTTTGTTGGAAACGGGATAAGGAAGAAATTACTAAATTTTGGTGGTGATCGGGGGTGGGGGGGCCCACGGGGGGCACTGATCAGCCTTGGCGGAGGTCTGCGCTCTCCAAGTGCTTCTAGTTTCATCATGTTTTACTGACAAAACACGTTTTTTGTTGTGTCTCTGTTTTGTGGTTGTTGTTTGTTTTCTTTCTTTCTTTTTTTTTTTTTCTTTTTCTTTTACCTTGTAACACTCTTCTCCAGTTTTATGTCTACTTTTCAATTGTACACCTTTTTTATGATTCAAGTTTTTATTAAAGTTTTAACTTGGTACACAACAATCATACAATGTTGCTTAATGTTAACAAAGAGGACTTCTATACATACATGGAAAGTATCAAAAATGCTACAAAGCATGGAAGTTCCCAAAAAGAAAAAAAATAAAATAGAAAAAAAAAAAGAATGAATGAATAAAATAAATCAATCAGTCAATACCAGAGGGCAGTAGTTCAGCTGTCATCCTGCTGACTTTCACTCATAGTTCTGTCAGACCAGAATGGTTTCCAAACTGGTGCTGTGGTCCCAGCCCAACTGTTAACCATATGAAGCACACACTCATATGAAGCAGTCTTTATCATGTTTACCCATTCTTTAAATTGTGGGGCTTTAGGGGTTTTCCAATGTTTAAGAATAATCCTAACTGCCACCGAGACCCCAACCATGATGACAGAACATTTTCCATTTGATACGTTAGCTGTCTGTCCTTTTTCACCCAGTAGACACAGCCTTGGACAGAGTGGGATGATTCTGTCCAACCACTTACTTAAAATATGTACAACAACCATCCAGAAACGTTTGATGTACAAGGTGGGGAAGCAAAATTTACAATGAACATTTAGTTGTTTTTTCTCAGCAGACACTACATCAGTTGTTTTGAACCCAAACATATACTGATGTCATAATCATACCTAACACTATTATCCATACCTTTGCAGAAACTTTTGCCCATATGAGTAATCAGGAAAGCAAACGTCAAAGAGTGTGTGATTTGCTGAATGCACTCGTCACACCAAAGGAGATTTCCAAAATAGTTGGAGTGTCCATAAAGACTGTTTATAATGGAAAGAAGAGAATGACTATGAGCAAAACTATTACCAGAAAGTCTGGAAGATACTATTAAAGAAGAATGGGAGAAGTTGTCACCCCAATATTTGAGGAACACTTGCACAAGTTTCAGGAAGCGTGTGAAGGCAGTTATTGAGAAAGAAGGAGGACACATAGAATAAAAACATTTTCTATTATGGACATTTTCTTGTGGCAAATAAATTCTCATGACTTTAAATAAACTATTTGGTCATACACTGTCTTTCAATCCCTGCCTCAAAATATTGTAAATTTTGCTTCCCCACCCTGTAAATTGTACACTTTTTATAGCGATTATGCACTTTTAAGAATATAGCAGCTTTTCCTTTCATTGTAGAATTGTACAGTGACAATAAATATTCTATTCTATAATTTTGAAACTTTACAATTATAATTCGACATGTTTCATTAAATTACACAATTTTAAATGTTCTTTAAATAATATTTAATTTAGATAAGAGTGAAACAAACTGGGATATAGTTAAATGTATAAAGTGTTGTAGCGGCTATTTGTCATCAAAATTAAATCAACTTAAAGGTGACTGAACTTCAGACTTTAACATAATTCAAATAACCACTGGATGCACCATGGGTTTGTAGTTTACACAGTCAAAAACAAAATGTCCATAGCTTTGATGTAGTTCAAGTGGTTTATTTCCAGGATTTTTCTGGTAAACAACAACCAAAGCCTTTTGTGCTGTCTCTCCTGCTCATCCTGTCTGACTGATTGTCTGTCTGTGAATGACTGACTGGTTGTCTGGTAAAAAACCTTAGGCCTACCCAGGTGCATGCTGATCTAACTTGGTGCTGCCTATTTATGCCCAGGTGTATGGAAGTAAATCTGTCTCATCAGATTTTTAATTATAAAAGCCACTGAATTTCTAGCTCTGAATTTTTCTGCACTGAAATTAAGTATCTGAATTTTTTCAGCATCACATGACCAACCTAATGTAACTTGATTAGCTGGCTGTCGGTTTGACTTGAGATAGAATCATTGCTTATCCTTGGTGTCCTGGATGTGTAATCTGAATTTTTTTGTTTGAATTTTTTACTTCTGAATTCTTTGCATCTTATTTTTTTTAGATCTGATTTTTTTGCTTCTGAATTATTTATAATTCTAAATTTATGAACATAGTAAAATTGAGAGACACAAAATTCAGATACTTAATTTCAGTGCAAAATAATTCAGTGCTAGAAATTCAATGGCTTTTATAATTCAGTATCTGATTAGACACATTTACTTCCGTACAGGTCTAAACCAACAAGAAAACACACAACAAAAAGGCACTAAATACTAAAGAATGAAAGCAATAACCATGAAAAAAAAAAATCTAAATATTAAACCAAAAAAAAGCAAACAAATCAAAATAAACAATTAGCAAAAAATACTAAATTTGTAAACAAAAAAGTAAATTAACTTTGAACAAAAAACTAAGCAGACAAATAAAGGTTAAAGGTTAACTGACTGTATTATCCCTGAGGGGATATTCGGCCTCTGCATTTTACCCATCCTCATACACACAGCATTTCCAGCATTTTGCATTATTATTACTGTCACATATACATTAAATAAACACATTGTGGGGTCTGCTGTTTGGTGCTATATTCATACACATTATAGGCCAAGTCATAGTTGTATGATTCTCTTGTTATATTTTTATTTTTTCACAAATCAAAGTCATTTAAGTCTATGCAAACTGAACACATGCATGCACATGGAAAGAAAAGCCGTCTTTAGTCACTAAATGAAATACAGTTTCTTTATTATTGTGTTTCCAGTGTTGCTCTGTGTGACTAACATTAACTTGACTCAATCCAACCTCCTACAGCAGGGGTGTCAAACATAAAGCCTGTGGGCCAAAACTGGCCTGACTAATGGTCCAATCCAGCCCACGGGATGAATTTAAGAAAAGCAACAGTTGCACTGATAATATGACCATAATGCCGGAATTAAACTTTTTTTTTTTTTCAAGAAGACGTACAATACACACATTTGCTCTGTTTTATTTGTTTATTCATTTATTTAGGAGCAAACTGTGACATTGGAATGTGTTTTTTTTTTATTTGCATATTTTTGCTTCATTGCCCCTTTTGAACACAATGCATGACTTAACCTCCTCAGACCCAGCTATGGGTTTTCTGTCCACATTTGTGGACAAGAGTTTCACATCTTTATACCAAAAAAAAAAAAAAAAAAAAAAAAAAAAAAAGAAAAGAAAATTTTCCACCTCAAAGGACATTCCATAAAATTTAAAAACTGCATCTGAAAAAACTGTTGCATCATGATGTTTCCAATATAGGCACTTATTTAATAAAAAACAAAAAAAGCTTGTACTTTGCTGACATTTCCTGGGTTCTAGGAGGTTAAGACGATGACTTTATGACTGAATTATTATGTAAAAATTTTTCCAGATGATTCATGGGCATTTGGAAAACATTAAAAACCTCTACAGGAGGTTAATCAAAATGGACACTTAAAAATACATTATGTGCAAAAACAATCACAGGATGCTGTAAATATTGAAGTCCACTGGTCTGTGAACTCTAACCCTAACCCTGGTGGAAAATGAAACATGAACCCTCCACACTGACCTTTACTCCACTTCAGTGGAAGTTTGTTTCAGTTTGAAAGTGTTTCCTGCAGAATGCTTAAAAGTTAACATATGGAATGTGTTTTCCATCCATCGTCAGTGTCAGAGTGTGTCTCGTCTTGGTCCATTGGACACAGACACACTGAATTACAGCAGCCATGGGTGAACTGGGAGCGGATCCTGAAGGCCGGGTACACAGGTTCAGTGAAGCTGCAGTAGAAGGTGTGGATGTGCTCCGGTCTGTCTGAGGACACGCCACAGAAGGAAATGGTGCCGGCGCTCCAGTCCAGATACAGTCCCACTCTGCCGCCAGCACCGTCTGGGACAGGCTGCTGGACAGAGATGCCTTTGTTCTGATGCCAGGCACAGTAATGGTCAGCAGAGCAGTCCAGAGTCCAGGAGCAGGCCTTTCCTCCCAATATGGACTCTTCACCTCGCCCCGTCCTGCGGATTCCGCTGTAGGCCACTCCCACCCCCACCGACACCGACCCCATCCACGCCACCTCCCAGTAACAGCGACGTCTCAGACTGTCGCTACAAAGCACCTGGTACCAGGACAGGAAGCAGTCTTCCTTTTTGGCGTAGGGCTGGTCCTCGTCCTCATCGGTCACAGTGTTGTTGTCAAACAGACAGTGCCTTGGGTGAGCGGTGTCTGAGTCCAGACTGAGCTGACAGGCGTCTACGGGAAAGACCAGAACCCTAACCTTCACCCATTTAACTAACCCAAACCATTTAACTAACCCTAACCCATTTAATTAACCCTAACCATTTAACTAACCCAAACCCATTTAATTAACCCTAACCATTTAACTAACCCAAACCCATTTAACTAACCCTAACCATTTAACTAACCCAAGCCCATTTAATTAACCCTAACCATTTAACTAACCCTAACCCATTTAATTAACCCTAACCATTTAACTAACCCAAACCCATTTAACTAACCCTAACCATTTAACTAACCCAAACCCATTTAATTAACCCTAACCATTTAACTAACCCTAACCCATTTAATTAACCCTAACCATTTAACTAACCCTAACCCATTTAATTAACCCTAACCATTTAACTAACCCAAACCCATTTAACTAACCCTAACCATTTAACTAACCCAAACCCATTTAATTAACCCTAACCATTTAACTAACCCAAACCCATTTAATTAACCCTAACCATTTAACTAACCCAAACCCATTTAACTAACCCTAACCATTTAACTAACCCAAACCCATTTAACTAACCCTAACCATTTAACTAACCCTAACCTTGTGTCTGAGTCCAGTCTGAGCTGAAAGGCATTGACAGGACAGGTCCATAATGCACCACACTATATACTATGTACTATACTATACTATACTATACTATACTATATAATACCATACTCTACCATACTATACTATATTATACCATACCATACTATGCTACACTACAGTATACCATACTATGCTATACTATACTATACTATACTACATTACAATATACCATACTGTACTATATTATACTATACCATTCTATAATAAAATATTTTACACTATATTATACCATACTCTACCATACTATATTCAATTCAATTTTTTCAATTCAATTTTATTTGTATAGCCCAATATCACAACAAGGTTTTCTCAAAGGGCTTTACAGAGTCAGTTGGATGTAAACAACAACAGTCAAATAAACAGCAAGAAAACAAGTAATGTCCAGGGCATCCCCCGTCCTTAGACCCTCCTCCTCGGCAAGGAAAAACTCAAACCCAGTGGGAAAAGGGAGAAACCTCGGGGAGAACCACAGTGAAGGAGAGATCCACTCCCATGGACGGACAGGCTGTAGATGCACCAGGACTGATGGACGTCCATTTGCAGATGGAGTTCCAGTCTGAAGGATGCAGTAGGGTGGACACATGAGGGGTCCGTCCCGCTGGATGAGACAGGCAGGGGCGAGGAGGCCCATCCACAGTGGTGAGGCCGAGGACGTCCATCCAGGACAGGTGGGGGAGGGGGTCAGGACACAGGTCAGGGCAGGACACAGATGGGTCAGCGCAGATCCTGTCGTCATTGGCTCCCAAGCGGCTACAGCTGAAAAAGTAGCCACTCCCCCGGAGGGGAGTGGGGAACTATACTATACAAGACTACACTATACCATACTATACTATATTATACTATATTACACCATACCATACAATACAATACTATAATACACTATACTATACTATACTACACTATACTACAATCATATTATATTATATTATATTATATTATATTATATTATATTACACCGTACAATACTATATTATACCATACTATACTATACTATACTATACTATATTATAATATATTATACTAATATTACACTATACTATGTTATATCATACTATACTTTACTATTTTATATTATAATATACTATACTATATTACGTATACTATAACATACTATACTATACTACACTATATTATATTTTACCATACTATACCATACTATACTACACTATACTAAATATTATACTACACTATACTATATTATACCATACTATACTACACTATACTATAATATACTGTCATACTATAATATACTATACTGTAGTATACTATATTATACTAAATATTATACTACACTATACTATATTATACCATACTATACTACACTATACTATAATATACTATATCATACTATACTATACTATAGTATAATATACTATGTCATACTATACTATACTATACTATACTATGTTATACTATACTATACTAAATATTATACTACACTATACTATATTATACCATACTATACTATAATATACTATGTCAACTATACTATACTATGTTATACTGTACTGTCCTATACTATACTATACTATAGTATACTATACTACACTACACTACACTATACTTTACTAAGAAGCTGATAGAAACAATTTAAATGTACAAAGTTAAAGCTATATTCAAATGTTAATATAGTTCATTCATAAAATTGTTAATCAAAAATGAAATTGATTCATTGTCATCTTAAAGGTCCATTAATTAGGACACCCTGTACACCATTAAATGACTGATAGGTTAGATATAGTCACAGAATTCAAGCAGATATGATCTATTTGGACATTCAGAGGCCCTGTAGTTACTGTGGAAACTCCATCATCTTCTACAACACTGATTCACTAGTAAACTCATGACACTGGATGGAGACACTTGTTTTATGTTCAGTTAATGATATATTTTCCTGAGATGTCACTTTTTCTTCAGTTTTTTCTGTTTTTGATATAATAACAATCAACTTTAATCTGAGCTTTTATGAACATCTACATGATCAGTAAATTAAACATGGGAAAATATCTGATTTACACTGATAAAATACAAAATACAGAGGATAATATTATAAATAAATGGTGATAAATCACTTAAGAAAGGTTAGATATAGAGAAAATGTCATTTGAGAACTGACATAAAAGTAGTGCTGGGTCTTTATGGGTTAGTAGGTTTTGGCCCTGTTCAGCAGGTTTTAATACTAATATAAATACAAAAAGGACCACTGGTAGTATTATGTTAATTACTGATGTTTTTGTTGACCTCCAGGTTGTGCTATCTGCAGTTCAACAAAATCAACTGGCATCCTCACAGACAAAAGGATGTCTCCATCTGAGGAGCAGACTTCTGGATATGAAACTGATTTGTCTTGTCCAGCTGTTGAAGACTGTTATACATCTTGTGTTGCTTACAATACATTTACATTTAGATCATACGTAACGGGTCTTTCATGATCTCAGTTATATGTGGATTCATACTTTATGAGTTAATGAGCGTGGTGGTTCCTGTGTGGGGCTGTTTTGGAGCGGCTGCTGCTCTGGGAGGGGGTCTGTGGGGCAGATGTTGCTCCAGGACAGGGGTGTACGAGGCTGGGAGGGAAAAATCAGAGCATACCCGCTAGAATAAACTAGACCACCACTGCAGGAAGGGAATCATTGGATAACACAGATTCAACAGTTACTAAGCAGTGGTTGGAGAGGAGAGGATTTAGTAGAAAGACTGAAGTGGAACAGTTCCAGACCATAAGTCAGGACTAAGTCAAGGCTGGGATTAAAGCCATGAGTGGGTTTAAGTCCACACTGATTAAAGCCTAGGGAGTCGAATAATGAAAGAAATGCATGAATGAGGCTGTCATTGACATCTGCTACATGAACAACAATGACTGGATCTGGACTCATTATGGGACGGACCAGGAGGACCGTCCACTACAATGAACAGCATTGGTCATTATGGGTCCTCTGCTGAACCCATCTGGGGGTCCTTTGCTGTGCGTGGTCCCCTGTGTGTGTGCGGCTGCGCCTTTGGGCCACACTGGTCCTTTGCCACCTTTGGTCCACACTGGTCCTTTTAGCGCCTTCGATCCACACTGGTCCTTTTACCACCTTGGTCCACACTTGTCCTTTTATTGCCTTTGGTCCACGCTGGTCCTTTTACCACCTTCGATCCACACTGGTCCTCTTACCGCCTTTGATCCACACTGGTCCTTTTACCGCTTTGGTCCACACTGGTCCTTTTACCGCCTTTGATCCTCACTGGTCCTTTACCGCCTTTGGGCCACATTGGTCCTTTACCGCGTTTGGTCCACACTGGTCCTTTTACCGCCTTTGATCCACACTGGTCCTTTTATCACCTTTGGTCCACGCTGGTCCTTTTACCACCTTCGATCCACACTGGTCCTCTTACCGCCTTTGATCCACACTGGTCCTTTTACCGCTTTGGTCCACACTGGTCCTTTACCGCCTTTGATCCTCACTGGTCCTTTTACCGCCTTTGAGCCACATTGGTCCTTTACCGCGTTTGGTCCACACTGGTCCTTTTACCGCCTTTGATCCACACTGGTCCTTTACCGCCTTTGGTCCACACTGGTCCTTTTACTGTGATGCCGGCTTGGCTAAAGACATTCATGCCAGGACTGGACCTCCTTCTGCTCTACACATGGTTCACCTGGACTTTTTGTTGTCCTGGTCTCCACTGGGCTGGTGCGGTCCACACTCTTCACACATTCTCCTTCACACGTGTTCTCTCCTCTCTTTTCTCTTTTAGAGTGTGTGTGTGTTTTTCTCAGTCCTGTGGATTCTTCTTTCTACTTGTGGCTAATCCTCCTGCTGTCCCTCTGCTGTTCTTTGTCCTTCACACACACACACACACACACACACACACACACACACACACTCCTTCTCCCACATGTGTCCCGGCGGTCACCTCCGTGGGTGCAGTACAGTCCGCTGGCCTCCCCCCTCCTTATCGGGGGGGCCCATTTGCCACGGCCGTCCCCTCACTGCCTCCTCTGAATGGATCCATACCAGGTGGTAACTGTGGCTTGTCGCTCTTGATTTTCTTGTTCACAGGTTAAAACAAGCACAAACTGTGTCTTTCCATAAGCGCTCAATAAACACCTTGTTTACTGAACCACTCTGTGCCCAGCCGTCCTTATTTCAGTCCGTCAGCTCTAATGTTTATGAAATGAATTGGATCCAGCTCAGAAGCGAAGGGATGCTGTTGCATTAATGGACCACAGGGGGTCACCCTAGGCACATGTTCTGTCCACAGGAGGAGCCCACTGTGGACAGCAGAGCTGAAAGGAAAAGACAGAAAACGCTCAAAGGCAGAATTTGTACTCAGTGCCAATGAAAACCCAACACTTGAATGTGTTTTGTTGTTCCTGAGCTGCATCAGTATGTTTCAGTTTCACCTGTACAAGATAATCCCAGACAATTTCTTAACAACTTGAGATGGGTTGAGCTATTGTCACACTTGAATGAACTTGTCTGCATTCATAAGACTTGTTTTTCTCATTGCTCAGCAATGAACTGCTCAACTTAAGGAACTGTGGTCAGTTAAGGAATGGTCATGTTCTGTATATAAAAGCAAACTGAAGAGCATAAAAATCATTTGCAATAACTCAGCAATGCCTAGACTGACACGTGACCACAGATGCCATGCTCGGCAGGTGGCGCGCTGTTTTGGATGCAACGTGTCCACCATAGTCAGGAACAACAGAGGCATGAAGGAACTGGCTCAACTGCAGACAGACCTGGTCCTGGACGAGCACCTGTGACCACGCCACAGCAGGACCGCTACACTGAGCTGCAGCACCTCCAGGACCGCTTTGTGACTGTTGGTTTTGGGGGTCCTTGAGTTTCTTTCTTTATCCTTATTTTTTGTCAACAAATTTGGATGAGATTTTTTTTATTTTTACTGTATAGAAATGGCCTGTGATTAATTCCAAAGAGCTTATGGAATAAAAATCCTCATCGATTTAAAAAAAAAAAAAAAAGAATCTTCAAGTTTTGCATTTTCATTGGCACTGAGTATAAATAAATAAAAAAAAACAAAAACAATTGAAGGTTAAAGTTTAGAGTTAAAGCACTAGTAATTCATATGTAAGTGTTTGTTTTCCACTTTTTTAAATTCTCTATCTGGCAGTCTTTAATGATTCTTATTGTTCTATTGATGTTCTCAGCATAGACCCCTCCTCTGCTGTTGTGTGTCTTCAGTGCAGGAGCAGTCACAGGAACACCTGCCTTCCATCCACAGACACAATGACATTAGGAAGCCCCCCCCCCCCCCCGCACAATGAATTTTCTGGCTGATGTCAGTCTGAGTTTGCAGCAGAATGTCTCTGACATGATTTTAAAAAGAACTGAGGATTCAATATGGAGTGTGAGATTGACATGATAACAATAAACTCTATGCTGACTCTTAGTCTGTCAGTTAATCAGCTTCAGCCCAAACCTGCCCCCTGTAGGAGGACATAAGCACTGAGCTTCAGCCCAAACCTGCCCCCTGTAGGAGGACAGAAGCACTGAGCTTCAGCCCAAACCTGCCCCCTGTAGGAGGACAGAAGCACTGAGCTTCAGCCCAAATGTGCCCCCTGTAGGAGGACAGAAGCACTGAGCTTCAGCCCAAACGTGCCCCCTGTAGGAGGACAGAAGCAGTGGTCTTCCTCTGTCGTCTGACTGAAGCTGATGAGTTGAACTGAAAACTCCTGCTGCAGATTGAGAGGAAGAGGACACACTGCTTCAGTTTGATTAGAGGACACACTGCTTCAGTTTGGTTAGAGGACACACTGCTTCAGTTTGGAAGAGGACACACTGCTTCAGTTTGGAAGAGGACACACTGCTTAAGTTTGGTTAGAGGACACACTGCTTTAGTTTGAAGAGGACACACTGCTTCAGTTTGAAGAGGACACACTGCTTCAGTTTGGAAGAGGACACACTGCTTCAGTTTGGTAGACGACACACTGCTTCAGTTTGAAGAGGACACACTGCTTCAGTTTGGTTAGAGGACACACTGCTTCAGTTTGGTTAGAGGACACACTGCTTCAGTTTGGAAGAGGACACACTGCTTCAGTTTGAAGAGGACACACTGCTTCAGTTTGGTTAGAGGACACACTGCTTCAGTTTGGAAGAGGACACACTGCTTCAGTTTGAAGAGGACACACTGCTTCAGTTTGAAGAGGACACACTGCTTCAGTTTGAAGAGGACACACTGCTTCAGTTTGGAAGAGGACACACTGCTTCAGTTTGGAAGAGGACACACTGCTTCAGTTTGGAAGAGGACACACTGCTTCAGTTTGAAGAGGACACACTGCTTCAGTTTGGTTAGAGGACACACTGCTTCAGAATGGTTAGAGGACACAATGCTTCAGTTTGGAAGAGGACACACTGCTTCAGTTTGAAGAGGACACACTGCTTCAGTTTGGTTAGAGGACACACTGCTTCAGTTTGGAAGAGGACACGCTGCTTCAGTTTGAAGAGGACACACTGCTTCAGTTTGGAAGAGGACACACTGCTTCAGTTTGGTTAGAGGACACACTGCTTCAGTTTGGAAGAGGACACACTGCTTCAGTTTGGAAGAGGACACACTGCTTCAGTTTGGAAGAGGACACGCTGCTTCAGTTTGAAGAGGACACACTGCTTCAGTTTGGAAGAGGACACACTGTTTCAGTTTGGAAGAGGACACACTGCTTCAGTTTGGTTAGAGGACACACTGCTTCAGTTTGGAAGAGGACACACTGCTTCAGTTTGGAAGAGGACACGCTGCTTCAGTTTGAAGAGGACACACTGCTTCAGTTTGAAAGAGGACACACTGCTTCAGTTTGGTTAGAGGACACACTGCTTCAGTTTTTGGACCAGTGTATTGAAGTAAATCCTGTTCCTGTTGGATGTGTCCTGCACTTTAAAAAGATGAATGAATGTTAACATGTTTAAAATCATGGAGTACTTTAAAAAATTTTGAGTTAAAATATCCTAGTAAAAGGTACTTTAAAAAGTTCAGTTAAAATGGGAAAATGTGAATAATGTATTACTTGTAAAACTTAGGTTAAAGTTAAATATTGGATTAATGAAGGAATATTTAAAAGCATGTGAAAGTGTTTTGATGACGTGTGTATTTTCCTGTTGGTTTAAAGGTTTTAGAACTGTATGTTAAACTGAATACAAACTACAAGGAAGAAGCGTTCAGCTGTTTCATCTGTGATGGTTAAGGCCATTTTACAGTTAGGGTTAGGAATAAGGGTTAGGAACAGGGATAGGGTTAGGGGGTTAGGGTTTAGGGTTAGGGGTTAGGGTTAGGGAACAGGGATGATAACCATGATCGTCACTTTTAGGATCGTCACTTTTTCATTTTGAGGTATAAAGGAAGGTCATAGAGAAATGAAACCTGGACCTACACCCCCTATTTCGGGGACGGACTTTCCATTGGTGCCACCCACTTTCACGTCTGACTCCCGGTTCCGGAGATATACCCGGAAGTAATTTTATTTTGCTTATATCTCGGGAACAGAAGGTCGTAGAGACACAAGACCAAGACTGGCATGTTCAGCGACCCCAAATTAGGTCAGACGGATCACACTTCCGAGTCTCTACGACCTTCGGTTCGCGAGATATTCCAGGTCAAAGTTCGTCATAGAAAAACAATGGGCGATCTGAAAATATGAAAATTTGACCAAGTGTGGACCCCAAAAATTACGATTTCAAATGTGATAGGAGCACGTTTCATGCCATTTGGAGTCGATAGGGTTAGGGTTAGGGAACAGGCAAGAAAACCACGATGACCCAGTTGAGGATGACCCATTTTTATTTTGTCACCAAACGAAAGGTCAGGGTTAGGGTTAGGGGGTTAGGGGGTTAGGGTTAGTGGTTAGGGTTAGGGTTAGGTTTAGGGGATTCTCTCTCGATAACTCTTCCCACAGAGGTTGGAAACCAACGTGGTTTGGTATGAAGAGTTAAAGGCAATGCACGGGCCAGCGATTATCACTCAGAAAAAGGCTCTTCGAGTCGGGTCGATGCTGTATTCTCTTTCTTTTGAAAGATGCGAAAGCATCCCAAAACTTAAATAAGATGCTGTATTCTCTAAGGGAGATCTGATTCTATTTATTAGAATTTTTAGGTTTAGTGGGTTATCGATTAGGCACTAATTATTGATATCTCCATCTATTTGTCTTATTTTTAAGTATACTTAGAATTCATTTGTCTTTATATATTTAAGTCCTCATATGAGTGTCCCACCGTCCCATCCTGTCCATCATGAGAAGATCTTGAGAGTGATCTTTCCATTTTAATAATAATCATAAAAAGAAAAAGAAGCAAATGAAGAAAAAGAAGAAGCAGGTAACGAAGTGGGAGATGTGAATATATCTATCCACCTCAACTGGCTACAATAAGCCTATCCTGCTCCTCGTCTCCCTCACCCTCCCTTCCCCTCTTCTGGGATGTATTCTTCTCATTGAGATGGACAAATACAGAACAGCAAGTACCTCAAATAAAGGTCCCATCAATTGTGTTGTGCTTAAATTTGTATTAGCCTAATGTATTATTGGATTTTGTTTTGGAATTAATAAAAGTATAAAATTATGTATATATATATTTTCTATTTGTTAGGTTGTGTTTAATTGTATTTAGTTCTAAAAGTACTCTAAAAATGTTTTATCTAAATCCAATTGTTTCTTAATTAGGATTATCCTACCCTAGACTTATTTAAGTACTATTCTAGAGGATTAAAAATTAATATTCCTAATAAATCTTTTAAGAGGTATTTTTTTTGTGTGAAAACGTACCTTTTCTGGAAACATGTATCACACAATAAAAATCACACCACATAGTCAAATTTCAGATATTGTACTTTGTATATACAATTAATATTCAAAATATTCGTATTTATTATTGTTAAAAAAACAAAACAAAACAAAACTGTGTGTATTACCTTTATTTGTATGAACCCACTTTTTTTCTTTTTTTTGTTTGGATTTATTAAAATTAATTCTCTTTTGTTAGTATCTTTTTGTTATTATGTATTAATCTTATTTTATATTATATTAATTGTGTTTTTTTATTGATAATTTGGGACACATCATCAGTAGTGGACCCTGGAATCATCGGGTGTTTCGGCCATTATCACTAGACACCCTCATCCAAGGAAGGCCCTGCCAGGGGTGATCAGACCCCGGAGTGTGTCATTTTATGGTCAATTGTGTTTTACTTTGTAAGAGTTTCCATTATCCTCATTGGTTCAATTGTTTGTGTTATTATTTTTCTATTTAATTGTGTAAGTCCTTCTTTGTTTATTTCTGTGTTTTTGAGTTACTTATTGATGTTTGTGTTTTTCACTTACCACTTTTACTTACTTTTCTTTTGTTTTTGGATTGTACTGCCAGCTGTTCTCTGTGCTCTGATTTAGTTATTTGGACTCTGAAGTTTCTTCTTTCTTTCTTTTTTTTCCTTTTGTTCTTGGCTCTCTCGGCTGTTTAAGAGATCTATAAATGAAATAAATTGTTGTACCCATTTCTTATTAAATGGTTTTGAGACTATCTGTGGTATTCTTCAATTGTTCATTCGTTCTTTTTTTTGCTATTATGTATTTATATTTATGTAAAATAAGTCATGTTTGATCTTTCTTTTATTTCTCTTTATGTTTAGATTTAGGGTTGTTACTCAAATATTTAACTTACCGTTTCTTTGGCTTGATCGTTTTTAACCGTTATGTCCTCGCGCTGTTAATTTTGCGTTGGTCCCTTCCCTGAAATGTTCTTTTTTTTCTTTTTTTCGTTTCGTTGATGGCTCTAGGAATGAATGAAAATGTGTTTCTAGCTCTCATTGTACAGTTTTTTAGTCAGATAATCATATTTTATCAATAATTATCACTTTTGCAAAGTCTGCTAAGATTTTTTTACCTGTCGTGTTCCGGGGGTTAGCTGGTTATGGCCGGTTGGCGTCGCTAAGAAACGGTAACTATGGTAACTATAATGTCAAAATCTGGATATTATTCATTTCTTTTATTATATTTAATTCTAAAAGATTAATAGATAAATAATATTGACTACAAACAGGTATCAGTGTAATTTTTTTTTTTTTTTTTTAATATATATTCCGTATTTTATATGTGTAAAAATATATCTATTGTTATTATTAGTATATAAATAAATTCATTACCTTTATTCCGTTTTTCTATTTTATCTCTCTATTCTTTAATCATGTGATCTAGTTTTACCAAATTCCTGTTTAAAAAGAGAAAATGGCCGACTTGTTAAGAGAGCGCACGTGCCGTTCGATTTGAAGAGGTTCTATTCAAGGTAAGTTCTTTGTTTGGGCCGTGAATAATAAGGTGGTTTGGT
>NW_021941609.1:0-50262 GCF_902148855.1 Sphaeramia orbicularis | reverse complement strand
TAACTGGAACACCTCCATCTGCTGGATGTTGTAGGTATTACAGTCAAGTTTCACAAAAAGTACCTCGTAAAGTAGGGTCCAAACGACTCCAAATGGAATGAAACGTGCTCCTATCACATTTTCAAATGGTAATTTTTGGGGTCCACACTTAGTCAAATTTTCATATTTTCAGATTGCCCATTGTTTTTCTATGACGAACTTTGACCTGGAATATCTCGCGAACCGAAGGTCGTAGAGACTCGAAAGTGTGATCCGTCTGACCTAATTTGGGGTCGCTGAACACGCCAGTCTTGGTCCTGTGTCTCTACGACCTTCCGTTCCCGAGATATAAGCCAAATAAAATTACTTCCGGTTATATCTCCGGAACCGGAAGTCGCACGTGAACGGGGGTGGCACCAATGAAAAGCCCGCCCCCGAAATAGGGGGGGTAGGTCCAGGTTTCATTTCTCTATGACTTTCCGTTTTGCGTCAAAATAAAACGGGGCCATCCTCAACGGGGCCATCGTGGTTTTCTTGCCTGTCCCTAACCCTAACCCTAACCCCTAACCCTAACCCTAACCCTAACCCAACCCTAACCCTAACCCTAACCCTAACCCTCTAACCCTAACCCTAACCCTAACCCCCCCTACCCTAACCCTAACCCTAACCCTAACCCTCTAACCCTAACCCTAACCCTAACCCTCTAACCCTAACCCTAACCCTAACCCTCTAACCCTAACCCTAACCCTAACCCTCTAACCCTAACCCTCCCTAACCCTAACCCTCCCTAACCCTAACCCTACCCTAACCCTAACCCTAACCCTAACCCCTAACCCTAACCCTCTAACCCTAACCCTAACCCTAACCCCTAACCCTAACCCTAACCCTAACCCCTAACCCTAACCCTAACCCCTAACCCTAACCCTAACCCCTAACCCTAACCCTAACCCTAACCCTCTAACCCTAACCCTAACCCTAACCCCTAACCCTAACCCTAACCCTAACCCCTAACCCTAACCCTAACCCTCTAACCCTAACCCTAACCCTAACCCTAAACCCTAACCCTAACCCTAACCCTAACCCTAACCCACCACTGTGGATGGGCCTCCTCGCCCCTGCCTGTCTCATCCAGCGGGACGGACCCCTCATGTGTCCACCCTACTGCATCCTTCAGACTGGAACTCCATCTGCAAATGGACGTCCATCAGTCCTGGTGCATCTACAGCCTGTCCGTCCATGGGAGTGGATCTCTCCTTCACTGTGGTTCTCCCCGAGGTTTCTCCCTTTTCCCACTGGGTTTGAGTTTTTCCTTGCCGAGGAGGAGGGTCTAAGGACGGGGGATGCCCTGGACATTACTTGTTTTCTTGCTGTTTATTTGACTGTTGTTGTTTACATCCAACTGACTCTGTAAAGCCCTTTGAGAAAACCTTGTTGTGATATTGGGCTATACAAATAAAATTGAATTGAAAAATTGAATTGAATATAGTATGGTAGAGTATGGTATAATATAGTGTAAAATATTTTATTATAGAATGGTATAGTATAATATAGTACAGTATGGTATATTGTAATGTAGTATAGTATAGTATAGTATAGTATAGTATAGTATGGTATACTGTAGTGTAGCATAGTATGGTATGGTATAATATAGTATAGTATGGTAGAGTATGGTATTATATAGTATAGTATAGTATAGTATAGTATAGTACATAGTATATAGTGTGGTGCATTATGGACCTGTCCTGTCAATGCCTTTCAGCTCAGACTGGACTCAGACACAAGGTTAGGGTTAGTTAAATGGTTAGGGTTAGTTAAATGGGTTTGGGTTAGTTAAATGGTTAGGGTTAGTTAAATGGGTTTGGGTTAGTTAAATGGTTAGGGTTAATTAAATGGGTTTGGGTTAGTTAAATGGTTAGGGTTAATTAAATGGGTTTGGGTTAGTTAAATGGTTAGGGTTAGTTAAATGGGTTTGGGTTAGTTAAATGGTTAGGGTTAATTAAATGGGTTAGGGTTAGTTAAATGGTTAGGGTTAATTAAATGGTTTGGGTTAGTTAAATGGTTAGGGTTAGTTAAATGGGTTTGGGTTAGTTAAATGGTTAGGGTTAATTAAATGGGTTAGGGTTAGTTAAATGGTTTGGGTTAGTTAAATGGGTGAAGGTTAGGGTTCTGGTCTTTCCCGTAGACGCCTGTCAGCTCAGTCTGGACTCAGACACCGCTCACCCAAGGCTCTGTCTGTTTGACAACAACACTGTGACCGATGAGGACGAGGACCAGCCCTACGCCAAAAAGGAAGACTGCTTCCTGTCCTGGTACCAGGTGCTTTGTAGCGACAGTCTGAGACGTCGCTGTTACTGGGAGGTGGCGTGGATGGGGTCGGTGTCGGTGGGGGTGGGAGTGGCCTACAGCGGAATCCGCAGGACGGGGCGAGGTGAAGAGTCCATATTGGGAGGAAAGGCCTGCTCCTGGACTCTGGACTGCTCTGCTGACCATTACTGTGCCTGGCATCAGAACAAAGGCATCTCTGTCCAGCAGCCTGTCCCAGACGGTGCTGGCGGCAGAGTGGGACTGTATCTGGACTGGAGCGCCGGCACCATTTCCTTCTGTGGCGTGTCCTCGGACAGACCGGAGCACATCCACACCTTCTACTGCAGCTTCACTGAACCTGTGTACCCGGCCTTCAGGATCCGCTCCCGGTTCACCCATGGCTGCTGTAATTCAGTGTGTCTGTGTCCAATGGACCAAGACGAGACACACTCTGACACTGACGATGGATGGAAAACACATTCCATATGTTAACTTTTAAGCATTCTGCAGGAAACACTTTCAAACTGAAACAAACTTCCACTGAAGTGGAGTAAAGGTCAGTGTGGAGGGTTCATGTTTCATTTTCCACCAGGGTTAGGGTTAGAGTTCACAGACCAGTGGACTTCAATATTTACAGCATCCTGTGATTGTTTTTGCACATAATATATTTTTAAGTGTCCATTTTGATTAACCTCCTGTAGAGGTTTTTAATGTTTTCCAAATGCCCATGAATCATCTGGAAAAATTTTTAAATAATAATTCAGTCATAAAGTCATCGTCTTAACCTCCTAGAACCCAGGAAATGTCAGCAAAGTACAAGCTTTTTTTGTTTTTTATTAAATAAGTGCCTATATTGGAAACATCATGATGCAACAGTTTTTTCAGATGCAGTTTTTAAATTTTATGGAATGTCCTTTGAGGTGGAAAATTTTCTTTTCTTTTTTTTTTTTTTTTTTTTTTTTTTTTTTTTGGTATAAAGATGTGAAACTCTTGTCCACAAATGTGGACAGAAAACCCATAGCTGGGTCTGAGGAGGTTAAGTCATGCATTGTGTTCAAAAGGGGCAATGAAGCAAAAATATGCAAATAAAAAAAAACACATTCCAATGTCACAGTTTGCTCCTAAATAAATGAATAAACAAATAAAACAGAGCAAATGTGTGTATTGTACGTCTTCTTGAAAAAAAAAAAAAAAGTTTAATTCCGGCATTATGGTCATATTATCAGTGCAACTGTTGCTTTTCTTAAATTCATCCCGTGGGCTGGATTGGACCATTAGTCAGGCCAGTTTTGGCCCACAGGCTTTATGTTTGACACCCCTGCTGTAGGAGGTTGGATTGAGTCAAGTTAATGTTAGTCACACAGAGCAACACTGGAAACACAATAATAAAGAAACTGTATTTCACTTAGTGACTAAAGACGGCTTTTCTTTCCATGTGCATGCATGTGTTCAGTTTGCATAGACTTAAATGACTTTGATTTGTGAAAAAATAAAAATATAACAAGAGAATCATACAACTATGACTTGGCCTATAATGTGTATGAATATGGCACTAAACAGCAGACCCCACAATGTGTTTATTTAATGTATATGTGACAGTAATAATAATGCAAAATGCTGGAAATGCTGTGTGTATGAGGATGGGTAAAATGCAGAGGCCGAATATCCCCTCAGGGATAATACAGTCAGTTAACCTTTAACCTTTATTTGTCTGCTTAGTTTTTTGTTCAAAGTTAATTTACTTTTTTGTTTACAAATTTAGTATTTTTTGCTAATTGTTTATTTTGATTTGTTTGCTTTTTTTTGGTTTAATATTTAGATTTTTTTTTTTCATGGTTATTGCTTTCATTCTTTAGTATTTAGTGCCTTTTTGTTGTGTGTTTTCTTGTTGGTTTAGACCTGTACGGAAGTAAATGTGTCTAATCAGATACTGAATTATAAAAGCCATTGAATTTCTAGCACTGAATTATTTTGCACTGAAATTAAGTATCTGAATTTTTTGTCTCTCGATTTTACTATGTTCATAAATTTAGAATTATAAATAATTCAGAAGCAAAAAAATCAGATCTAAAAAAAATAAGATGCAAAGAATTCAGAAGTAAAAAATTCAAACAAAAAAATTCAGATTACACATCCAGGACACCAAGGATAAGCAATGATTCTATCTCAAGTCAAACCGACAGCCAGCTAATCAAGTTACATTAGGTTGGTCATGTGATGCTGAAAAAATTCAGATACTTAATTTCAGTGCAGAAAAATTCAGAGCTAGAAATTCAGTGGCTTTTATAATTAAAAATCTGATGAGACAGATTTACTTCCATACACCTGGGCATAAATAGGCAGCACCAAGTTAGATCAGCATGCACCTGGGTAGGCCTAAGGTTTTTTACCAGACAACCAGTCAGTCATTCACAGACAGACAATCAGTCAGACAGGATGAGCAGGAGAGACAGCACAAAAGGCTTTGGTTGTTGTTTACCAGAAAAATCCTGGAAATAAACCACTTGAACTACATCAAAGCTATGGACATTTTGTTTTTGACTGTGTAAACTACAAACCCATGGTGCATCCAGTGGTTATTTGAATTATGTTAAAGTCTGAAGTTCAGTCACCTTTAAGTTGATTTAATTTTGATGACAAATAGCCGCTACAACACTTTATACATTTAACTATATCCCAGTTTGTTTCACTCTTATCTAAATTAAATATTATTTAAAGAACATTTAAAATTGTGTAATTTAATGAAACATGTCGAATTATAATTGTAAAGTTTCAAAATTATAGAATAGAATATTTATTGTCACTGTACAATTCTACAATGAAAGGAAAAGCTGCTATATTCTTAAAAGTGCATAATCGCTATAAAAAGTGTACAATTTACAGGGTGGGGAAGCAAAATTTACAATATTTTGAGGCAGGGATTGAAAGACAGTGTATGACCAAATAGTTTATTTAAAGTCATGAGAATTTATTTGCCACAAGAAAATGTCCATAATAGAAAATGTTTTTATTCTATGTGTCCTCCTTCTTTCTCAATAACTGCCTTCACACGCTTCCTGAAACTTGTGCAAGTGTTCCTCAAATATTGGGGTGACAACTTCTCCCATTCTTCTTTAATAGTATCTTCCAGACTTTCTGGTAATAGTTTTGCTCATAGTCATTCTCTTCTTTCCATTATAAACAGTCTTTATGGACACTCCAACTATTTTGGAAATCTCCTTTGGTGTGACGAGTGCATTCAGCAAATCACACACTCTTTGACGTTTGCTTTCCTGATTACTCATATGGGCAAAAGTTTCTGCAAAGGTATGGATAATAGTGTTAGGTATGATTATGACATCAGTATATGTTTGGGTTCAAAACAACTGATGTAGTGTCTGCTGAGAAAAAACAACTAAATGTTCATTGTAAATTTTGCTTCCCCACCCTGTACATCAAACGTTTCTGGATGGTTGTTGTACATATTTTAAGTAAGTGGTTGGACAGAATCATCCCACTCTGTCCAAGGCTGTGTCTACTGGGTGAAAAAGGACAGACAGCTAACGTATCAAATGGAAAATGTTCTGTCATCATGGTTGGGGTCTCGGTGGCAGTTAGGATTATTCTTAAACATTGGAAAACCCCTAAAGCCCCACAATTTAAAGAATGGGTAAACATGATAAAGACTGCTTCATATGAGTGTGTGCTTCATATGGTTAACAGTTGGGCTGGGACCACAGCACCAGTTTGGAAACCATTCTGGTCTGACAGAACTATGAGTGAAAGTCAGCAGGATGACAGCTGAACTACTGCCCTCTGGTATTGATTGATTGATTGATTTTATTCATTCATTCTTTTTTTTTTTCTATTTTATTTTTTTTCTTTTTGGGAACTTCCATGCTTTGTAGCATTTTTGATACTTTCCATGTATGTATAGAAGTCCTCTTTGTTAACATTAAGCAACATTGTATGATTGTTGTGTACCAAGTTAAAACTTTAATAAAAACTTGAATCATAAAAAAGGTGTACAATTGAAAAGTAGACATAAAACTGGAGAAGAGTGTTACAAGGTAAAAGAAAAAGAAAAAAAAAAGAAAGAAAGAAAACAAACAACAACCACAAAACAGAGACACAACAAAAAACGTGTTTTGTCAGTAAAACATGATGAAACTAGAAGCACTTGGAGAGCGCAGACCTCCGCCAAGGCTGATCAGTGCCCCCCGTGGGCCCCCCCACCCCCGATCACCACCAAAATTTAGTAATTTCTTCCTTATCCCGTTTCCAACAAACCCTGAAAATTTCATCCAAATCTGTCCTTAAGTTTTTGAGTTATGTTGCACACTAACGGACAGACAGACAAACAAACAAACAAACAGACAAACAAACCCTGGCAAAAACATAACCTCCTTGGCGGAGGTAATTAAAGACTACACAATTCTTAAAATATTTCACGTATATTCTGAAGGTCTTTCAGGAATCTTCACTGCGAGTCAGTAACTTTTAATTTGAAATGCAGAACCGGAAGTGCTAATGTGCTAACGCGGTGTATTTAGCATGGAGCCGCGTCAGTCACTTTTATTTTGAAATGCAGAACCGGAAGTGCTAATATGCTAACGCGGTGTACTTAGCATGAAGCCGAGTGTATGGCTAAGCAGAGCCGAACGGGCTGGTAGTTCAGTTACCTTCGGTTCGTATCAGTCTTTTAACTTCTGAAAACAGAGGATACAATACGAACAAAGTAATGAGAAAGTGGCGGACCGGGCTGAAGCTAGAGTCAGGGCGGAACACAAAGGACGCGTCCTGCCGTGGGTCCTCCAGCTCTGAGTCCGGGATGGTTGTGCAGAAGCTCCGCCGTGTTTAGACCACCTCACAGCCTCACCGGCCTTTAACGAGTGACTTTAAAGTGGGATCGTGGATTCAAGAGGTCAAATGCAGGCTGTGCTGTTTGATGGTGAGTGGTTCCTGTTGTTTCTCCTCAGACTCTGCTGAAGTTCAACTTCTACACATACTTTTAATCCGTAGCACAAACACCCATGTTGCATCACTGACACAAAAGCCTTTAAAAGCTGCCGTTTACACTTTTCTCCACAGCATGTGTTTTCAATAAATCAGCCCACATGGTTTCTTTGTGAGGTTTTAGCAGCCTCAGCTGTGAGTTAGTGTAGATCTGTGGTTAAAATAAAGACAATAAGAACCGAACTGAACAGTCGTCAAATGTCGTAGTTTTATTTTGGAACTTTTTGACCCATAAAGACCTGAACATCCAAAAGCATCTACTGATGTAAACCGTTTAATACAGTGTTTTTCAACCTTGGGGTCGCCTGGAATTCAAATGGGTCGCTGGAAATTTATAGTAATTGATTAAAAAAAAAAATAACTTCCTAATAAAAAGTATATGGTGAGTTGACAGACAGCCCCAGTACATAAAAGGCATGCCAAACTGTGAGAGTGAAACTGCAGCACTGTGGTTCTGTTTGTGTGTCAAATGTTCGTTGTGGTCAGTTTCAGATGCTGCAGCTCTTTCATAATTCATAGTTTCAGTTCTTGTTTGTTCAGTATTAATTGTCCTCCTTGTAAATCACAGCTGGACTGACTGGACAGATCCTGACCCTTTGTGCAGTAATCTACACCTGGATTTACCGCCCCTGTCCGCAATAATATACATTATATAGACTAAATGTTCTCTAAAGTTAACATTTATTTGCAATGTAGAATAGCAAACTATTACATGATCAAAAACAAATTAATTTTAGCCAGAATAAACAAAAAAAAAAAAAAAGAAAAGTCTCTGTTTTGAATGTCTGGGGTTGCCATAAATTTGTGATGTTAAAATGGGTTCACAAGCCAAAAAAGGTTGGAAACCACTGGTTTAATACTTGTTGATCCACTAATCCTATCAATCCATGTCAATAATTGGTGTAAAATACAGTTATTCATCTTCTCATGGTCATCAGATATGACCCATTTGAACCTTCAGAGGCTCCGTAGTGAATGTGGAAACATAGTCATACATGTTGCAATAGGAACGTTTGTTCCTTTGATGAGCCATTCCTTACTTAGATTGTTGACGTGCGAGGAGTAACAGGATTGTCCACTGCTCTATAATCATATACAGGTGGGTGGCCCTTGACATATCTGTCGACTCTATTTTTGAACGATTTCACAGAGGAAGCACTAACAGTGTTTTAATCAAAAGTAGAGCGGCAACCGATTAATCGACTCAAAGTGATCCAAAAAGTCATTCAGCCACAGTTCTCCTGAATCAAAGCTTTGTTTCCTTCATTTCTCTGCTGTGAAACATTGGTTCCACTGTTGTGTTCACATGGACACTTATTGTGCCGCACAAAGAAGCTTCAATTCAGGAAAACTGCAATAGAATATTTCCCTTCAATCAATTCGAGTCGATTAATCAAATCATGAATTTTTGCATTGGCTTCAAGCACCTAATTGTTTAATCGGTTGCAGCTCTAATCAAAAGGTGAGCTGTGTTGAAAAAATAGTGGTGCAGATCAGTTCTTGCATAGGACTTGTTAATCTTCTTGCTGTGGCCCCTAGTCTGTTGTGTCGAATTCTACTCCCTGCCGAAAACTGCTCCCTCTTCCTAAATCAGCCAAGGAGAGGACAATGTGCACCAAATTCACCCTGTCACAATTTTTTCTCCTTTCAGACTGTAGGGTATGAAATTAATTGTGAATTATTCAACCTCTTAACACCATCATACCTGTGTAGCAATTAAGTCTTGAATAATATTGTAAGATATTGCAGTTATGTTTTTTTTTTTTGTTTTTGTTTTTAATCTGGTTAATATTAAAGAATGTGCAAACTGTAAGGTATATGAAACTTTCTACAGTTAAATCCTAGATGCACAACACACAAAATATATAGCAATGAAAACAGATACTGCTGAAAACTGTATCACCCGCGGCTGGGGATGCAGTTTTTGGCACGGTGCAGAATTCGGCAGCAGATATTGCAGAGAACTGCATCCCCCATTACAATAAGCTTGCAAAGCTACAGGAGTGAAATGACTTTAGCAGCTCACATTAGGAGTATTCTGGTGTTACGGTGAATTTGGTGACCTTTGTCCTGGCTGATTTAGGAAGGGGGAGCTGTTTTTGGCAGCTGCTGTGTGATGCAGTTTTCGGCAGGGAGTATAATTCAGCACAACATAGTCTTGACACACAGGTCTTCAGGGAAAAGTTCTGCAGTTGTGTCATACACATTCATGTACTTGAACATGTTGATCGTTTTAGCCTTCGGGAGACCAATGTGGGTAGACGGAGCTTCTGCAGATGGCCCTTGTAACTGCGACCTACCAGTGGTGGTAGTCGCTTAATGGCACATCTTTGCACCTTCTCCAGCTCCTTAGCTAGTTTCCATTTGTGAGGAGACCATGCATACTCCAGATAGGAATAGATCATTGTCTTTATGTAGTGCCAGTAACATATCATCATCAGTATACTCCAATGACCACCAGCGAGGCCTGATATCTGATTACCCTTCTTGACAATGTTCTTGATGTGTTGGCAAACTTTAACCTTTCGTCAACATGTATACTCAAATCTTTATCACAATCCGAGACTGCCGGTTTGACTTGATTTTCCCCAGCCATCATATAGTACTTGTAGTCTGGATGTTTTCTGTCCACTCTCAGTACTGTATGGAAGCGTAACTGCCACGTCACGGCCCATAACCGCAGCATGTTCACATCATCCTGTATTTTTTGGCAATCCTCCAAAGTCTGCACTCTTTCAAATGGTCTTGCGTCATTCGCGAATAACTCAGTAGGGCAGATGGTCTCACTTAGCATATCATTTATAAAGATTAGGAATAATATCAGGCCCAATGTTCTGCCTTGGGGTATTCCACTCTTAACTCTGTGCCCTGTCTGATTCGGCACCATTTACAATAGGCCCTTTTCCACCAAAAGCCCAGGAACTTTATTACCAGGAACTTATTTGGGGTAAAAAAGTTCCTGGTAATTGCATTTCCATCACACCCCAAAGTTCAGGGTCATTTATTCAAATCAGGCTGATGATGTATGAGGGAGCAGTACCAGAACCCTTAGTCCAGTTCATGTCCATTCACAAACTCAGCTCTAGTTCAATAAAATAACACACTACTTTAAGTGGATGGGTTGGGTTTAACATTTAACTGGTTGTTGAATCACTTAATCCATCTGGAATACATTTTAAATGAAGTTAACCATCATTACAGATCCTTAATCTGTATTTAAAAATGGTAGAACATGTATTTTCCACTTCTCATTCCTTAAACAAAATCACGTCTAACTTTAAATGTGATGGATGGTTCTGTTTCATTTCTATTGTTTTACAGATTTAGTCCAGGTTCAACCCTAAAGTCACACACATTTACTCAAATGCCTGCATTTAATTTGACTGTAGATTATTGATAAAAGTACTTATACTCTACTCACATTTGATACCTTGTAAATGAACAGACAGTATTAGGTTAGATTTTTTTAATTAAAAATTGAAACAAAACAAGGTGCCTCGAGATTAAAAGGGAAATAAACACGTGTGAAAGGTTCAGGCTTCTGGACCAGGGTCTGGACCAGCTGGTCTGGAACTCCATGGTCCCGGTCCCTTTTTCGCTTTCCTACTGGAAGAGTAATAAAAATGCTAAAATGAATCTCAGAACACATGATGAAAGATTCCTACCAGTCTGTGTCATGTGACCTGTCTGACCTGGGCCGTTGTAAACAGCAGTAGATGTTGGACCAGGACACAAACGAGCCGCAGGTTCAGAAAAAGAGGCGAGTCTGTCCGGTCCATTTCAGGTGGAAATCACAAACATACAGAATAAACCAGTGTTCAGCTCATGGTGACAACACAAATACATCCAGTTCTGTGATTTAGGTTTAGTGTCAGACTGTTAACCAGTTAGCATTAGCATTAGGTTAACTGGACTTCACTTTTGTCTAAACAGCTGATGGTTGCTGACAGCTGTTACAGCAGGGAACCAACTAAACAGTGAATATTTCTGTCATATTCAGACCATTGGTTTGTTCGACAGTCAGATCCACTGCGACCGTTGTGGTCCTTTAGTTTCTTTTAATCCTGCATACATTTCTTCTTCTTTTCTTGTATTTCTTTAGGCTTGTGTCTTATATTTGACTCCAACAGCTTTTACTCAAACCTTGCTCATTTCATGTCGGCGATTCAAAGTCCGTCTGAATTTCCTCGTCGTCCGTCTACTTGTTGTAGCTTCTCTTTTGGTCCATTTTCTGAATTATCAAAATCCAAAGCTTGTGGAAATTACATGAATTAAATATTGGCGGTGAACAGAATGCGGAAATGCTGTGAGTCTAGTCCACCACTCAGCCTTCTCCAGCACACAGCTCCGCCCCTTAAAGTTCCTGGTAATCTGGAAAGTACTACCTCCCTACCAGGAATTTCTTCGGGGTAAATTCGGGGCTGGGGGAAAGTCATTTACCTGGGTAATTTTCGGTGGAAACGCACCAGGAACTTTGAAAGTTCAGGGTAATGCACAAAGTTCCTGCAAGAGTTCCTGCGGTGGAAAGGGCCTAAAACCTTCTGCTTTTCCACTGGTGGAAGAAGTTTTTGTGAACACAGACTCCAGCTTTCATTACATCAAACCCCTTGAAAAGATGGGGATTGTGACATTTGCTCATATGTAAAAACCTGTTTATTTGTTCATATAGTGTCTAAAATTGGGAGTGTTTCTCCTTGTGCATCCAACGCTGTCCCTAACGCAGGAGGTTGTTTGACAACATGAGATTAAAAACCCAAATAAGAATCCAAGAGTCCATAGAATCCCAATAAAACATGAACAATGTCGATATATCCCACATTCAAACATGAGATGCCTTTTAGAAAACATTCTAACCTCTTGAAAACACAGAGGAACCATGAATGTAAAGCAGACAGAAGAATGAAATAAACCCCACTTCAAAGCTTAAAACTATCATAAATAACTATTCAGTCTGTTCTGCATCAGCATTTTAATTAAATTAATTAAAATGACAACAATTGAACGTACTGTTAATATTACCAGATTTGCTTATTTTGTGAAGTCTGTTGTATTATCAGTTCAATGCCAAATGTAATACATGTGAATTATGTTTTCCATCTTCCACACATGAACTGTAATTAGGTCATCAGTCGTGTGTCTGTAATGGAAGGAATAGGTTAAACAGAAGATGCTCCTTTTCATCTGAAAAGGTTGTTTTGTGGAGCAGAGTGATGGTGAAGGTACTTGTATGTCTCATGTGTTTATGTTGAAGTTGAGCCTTTTGTGCCTTTAAAGGCCATCTGTCTGGATAGAGTCGCTGCCGTGGGGACGAATGAACAGAAGTAGGTCTGGATGGAGGAGAACCTGCTGGTTCTATATGATGACGTTCACATCCCATGATTAGGACCAACAGTCATAAAATCAGCAGGGACATCTGTCTTTATTTAAGTGCCGCCCCAGCCCACTGTGGGGGACACAAACTTAGACTGGAACCAGATGTGGGCTAATTTAACAGATCATACACCAGCACTAAAATTACAACGGTTACTCACAAAACAGAAGTAAAACTATTGTAAGTCATTACTATGCGCACTACCATGTCTATCAGACTTATTCAATATTTAAAATGACAATTTGTCAATACTGATGTTATTTATGTTTTGTTACTTATTCCTGGTTTTTCCATAAATTCAATGATACACATTCATGAACAAACCTTAGTTTGTGGGGTTTTTTATGTTGGTTGATGAAGTCAGCTGATCGAAGTGTGCATCATTATTTGTCTGTACATCAGTTTTTGTACTTCAGTGTGAGGGACAGACATGAGGCTGAAAGCATGTTGGAAAACTTGACTGGTGTCTTTTAGGCCTGCCACTAATGACCACTTCAATAGTCAACTAGTCATCGACTACTGTAACCACTAGTCGATTCGTCCAATTATGAACTTAAAAAAATTGCATTGAGTGGGTGTAATTGAAATTGAGGAGTTCGCCGTCATAGGGTACCACAGAGGGGGGCCACTCTGATGACTTATGTGCAGGGGGTGGGGTGGGGAGGGGAGGGGTTGGGGGATAGTGTGACTATGACTTGTTCAACAATCCTGTCATAATTGAAGATATGCAATAACCAAGAGGTGAAATTATAGTCTTGAATCAAGCAAAGAAAATAACAAAGAGGATTAGACCATTTAAATCCAGTCATGTGGTCTAATGAGTCCAGATCAACCCTGTTTCATAGTGACCCACCCAGGGATTTTTTCGTCCCTGAAGACACAGGTATATTCCACGACGCCAGTGCTGAGATTCATCAGAATCACATTGTGACAGAGTGGTTCAGGACCATGACACCTCATTTTCAGAGGTAGATCGGATCCCATAGAGTCCTGACCTGAACCAGTTGGAGAATCTTTGATACGCTACAGGTAAAACCTTCCATAGCAGTCCAACTCTCTCATCATCAGTACAAGATCTGAGCAAAAAAGTCAAAGAGCTATGGATGCAAATCAATGTTGTGACATTGGATAAGTTTACTGAAAGAACATGACAGTGAATGTGTGCAGTGATGGAAGTGTTCGGGGTAGGGTAGGGTTATGGTGGTCCAATGAAATATTCAAGTGTGGACTTCTTTTTCACTAGGCACCAAATATTCCCAGATTTTCTCATTTATATTTATTTTCAGATGCATCCATTTTAGGGATGCAAATTATCGATTAATCCATTAATCGTTAGTTGGTTGACCTTATCGATCGTTTACCGATGAATTGATAAACGGCTATTTTCCTGAGAACATGAATTTTCTCTTTCGATAGGGTCTATAAGAATAAAGGCTAAATATTGTTTATATACTTCATGAAAAATGCATGTCATATCCTTAATGACTGATTTATTGAACCATTGGATCCAGTACAGACAATGACATTTATGGAATAGAACTAAAGAAATTCAACAAAGACATTCAATAAAACAAATTGATCTGAAGAGGGGCAGTGTAGAGGGAATGGATGGGCGTTTCTGAGTTTGCATCACTGAAATGATGAAGGGAGATTTCAGCGGAGATGTCCCCCCCCATTTTCTTCTGTCCACCAGGGTGACTGCTGGACATAATGTGGGACATACCTGTGGCCCAGATCAGGAGCCTGGAAGATGTTTTAACTTCTGTCTCACTGACCAGATAGTCCAGATGACCGTGGACTAGACCAACCTCCACAGAAAACGCTCTGATCCAATACCGACCCCACATTTGTGTGGGTATTTAGGTGTGGGTGCACCGCTTCCACAAACAGACGGTTGGTCTGTGTTTGGCTCCACCCACAAACAGACAGTTGGTCTGTGTTTGGCTCCACCCACAAACAGACGGTCGGTCTGTGTTTGGCTCCACCCACAAACAGACGGTTGGTCTGTGTTTGGCTCCACCCACAACAGACGGTCGGTCTGTGTTTGGCTCCAACCGCAAACAGACGGTCGGTCTGTGTTTGGCTCCACCCACAAACAGATGGTCGGTCTGTGTTTGGCTCCACCATGTCCATAAAACCATTCTAACTCATCAACACCATGATCCGGTTCTATGACTGGCTATCCCAGCTGCAACGTTGCAGCGCAGTCAAACAGACAGCCTTCGGACAGGACGTGGAAAAGGGCAATTAACCAACAATTAATAATTTAATTGAACAAATTCTTATAGACAATTAATTGAGAGTTTCTTAACTGTTTACATCCCTAATCCATTTCTATAAGAAGGTTTATACAGTATATCCACACACATAATACTTAAAACATGATATTGCTGGAGTATCTTCATATTTGAAATAATATTTACTTGTATTCAAGAATGAAACTATTAGATTTTGGCAGCCACCGGTTAAGGTTACTGTGGCCTCACATAACCTGTTTTTGATGATAAACTCTAGCAACTAAAAGAACTGCATGAAGAAATAATGTCGGACGGTGAAGGATGGTGATCACATTGGAATAGATACGTGGTTCCTCTGGGTTGGTGCTTAGCAACATCCTACAGTCATGACAGAGTCTATCTGTGATTTTCTACATAGCCTACATGCCTCAAATATATTTCAGATGGAACAACTCAGTATTGCCAAATCTTAAGTGGTAGACACATTTGTACCATTGCACAGTGTTGTACTCCCACTGGGACACGTCCATCAAATTCATTATTACTCCAGGGTTTGGGGTTAGCTTTTACTGTAGTTTGTACAATCTCACCTTATAAATACGTAAGCTGAAGTTGAGAGCAGCTCCTCTGAGTGGCCTCTGCTGGGTTTGTTTACTGCTGAAGTCTAAGTGCTGTTGTGTGCTGTGTGTCTGTGAAGCTTGTCCTTCCACTGTTACCAGTCACAAGTGTCTGCTCCTGGAGGATTCCCTTGGGTTCTCTAGATTGGCTTGAGAGTCTGGTTTATTCCAGTTCTATTTTGCTACGTTTCCACTACGTGGTCTCAGCTCGGCTTGACTCGACTCGGCCTTTTTGCGTTTCCATTACAAAAAAGGACCTGGAATCTGGTACTCAGTACTAGTTTTTTGGTCTCACCTCCGCCGAGGATCAAAGACTGGGAACCAGATACTAAAACATGACGTGTAAACACTGCAGACCACTGATCGGTCAGAGAGTTGTCTCTGTGACCCAGCGTTTACAAAAAAACAGATGCAGAAGTTTACAGTAAATATAGCGGTAGGTTAATCCACATGCTGACAATCTGTAAAACTACACCATTCAGTCAGGAGATTCAGTCTTTGGTGGCCGACGCAAAAATTCAGCATGAGTTTGACGAGACAACATGCAACGAGCGAGTTTATCAGCAACTCTGAGCACATGACACGGAAGTAACACACTGCATCAATGATGTTCAGGTACTGTAAAGTTGGTAGTACCCTGTAATGAAAACAATCTCCGGGAATAGGACCTGGTATCAGAGTCGAGTCGAGCCGGTTCCATGTAGTGGAAACACAGCATATGTGAAGTGTCATGAGATAACTTGTTATGATTTGGTGCTATGTAAATAAAACTTGATTGATTGATTGATTGTTGAATGGTGCAGTGAACTCAGTCTGTCTGTGCAGGCGTCTGATGATGGGGTGATGGAGTGAGGATGGGACCCGGTGCTGAGGGGGACCCCGGCCCTGGAGGCTGATCAACCCGGTCCCTTCGTTCTTCAGGATGCACATAACCTCAGTGGGCGTCAGTAAGTGGTGCTTCCTGTTTTCCCTGGCGTTCTGCGGCCTCCTTCTCCTGCTTATTCCTGCCCTGCAGCCCACCCCCCGGCAGCTGGACCTGCCTCAGCCCAGAGCCCAGCTCAGACCTGCACCGGCTGCAAAGGCCTCGACCCACGGCCTACAGCATGCAGAGGCTCTGGGAGGGTCTGTTCAGGGTGGAGACCCAGGCCTCAAGCGGGGCTCCACCTGGCAGGGGATGCCAACCGAGACTCAAGTTGCCAGGGATGGTAACATCAGCCCCGAGAGGGACACAGACTCCCAGAGAAACCCAGAAATGGGAGGTGGAAAGGGTTTGGGGGATTTAGGTGTGAGGTCATATGGCCAGCTGGAGTCCAAGGACATTTTTATTGCAGTGAAAACCACCAGGAAATACCACAAGTCCAGACTGGAGCTTCTGATCCAGACCTGGGTTTCCCAAGCCAAACAACAGGTGAGAAAAGCTCATCAATTGGTGGAGATGAAGCCACAGTTACTTTAACTCATTAAGGTGAAATCAAAAGTAGTTCCAAGAAGTGTAGCAGGTCTGGTTCTGATTCTGAGTCTACAGAGAATAACTACCAAAGAGCAATGAGGCACTTCTCTTTAATTTACCACCAGTCTTATGTATTTAGAAACATATTTCTGAATATAGTTGAAAAGGTTTTGTTATGCATTAAAGTTGGGTAGATGTCACATGTCACCCTTAGCTCCTGCTGTTTGTCCATCCTGTGCGCCTGTGTTCAATGTAAGCCATGGATGAATGTGTGACGTACTTGATCATATTTTATTCATTAGAGCTGGATGATTTGACCCGAATTGCTAAGTTGATAAAATACTTCATATCAGTTGATGTGATAAATGTCATATCAGACACTTGCCTGTCTTTATTCTAAGCTGCAACAAGATGCAAGTGGAAGTCAGGTGCAGTTACTAATGATCCATGAAGACAGTTTGGGAGCATGTTTTAATGCCGGGGTGAATGATGGGCACTGAACTGGTCAGAGATGGGATGACAGATGTGCATGTGACGTCTGAACAGAGCTGACGCCCTCTAGCTGCTCTGGTTTTGGGATGTTGTCTTAAAAGTGCCAGAGATTCCTCACTGAGATAGTTTGTTGACATTAGTGGAACCACAGGACATTTATAAGAAAATAAATGTAGACTTGGCCCGTCATTTATCCAGGACCGCCCTGCACTGGGCCTCTGAAGAGGAAGTTCCACAGAAACCCAATACCAAGAGACACATTCAGCAAACATTTTACTGTCCTAAAGTAAAGAATCTGGGACCCCCCCCACCCCACCACATCATACAGCACTACATCCATACACACCCAGACTAACCCAGCACACCCTGACAAAACACATTTATGCCTTGTTTGGTGGAGACATATTTTGGACTAGTTTTCCTGAAGGTTTATCTCAAGCAAGCTTGTTTTTGTCTGTAGGTGCAGTAGAATAGTGCATGTTAATCCTGGTGCCTATTGAAATACAAATATATTTCCATGATGTACTTAACACACTCCAAGGTTAACCCAGGGTTAGACTGGAACAGCTGAAAGTTCAGCCAACTGTTCTAGCTGTTTACCAACTACAGTGTACAGTTGTATGGTTAGAAGTGTAGAAGAGGCTCCAGGAGGGGTTGTAGACTGTTGTGAAAGTAACACAACAAAAGCAGCATAAAAAACACAAGTAGTATTATTATTAGTAGTAGTATTAGTCACCATATCACCCTGACTGAACACAATTAGTTTTCATTCACTAGGCAAGGGGTCTCCAGCCCATGACTCCAGGGCCAGATGTAGCCCTTTAACTTCTTTATGGCTCCCTGTTGCTTTGTCAAAAAACATAAGGAACTTTTTTAAATGAACTGAATGAATCATTAATGTTTGACATTGTGTGGGAATAAATCCATTGTAACACTGTCCATCTGTTAAATGTGCAGGTTATATGCAGAATCAAATAATTTTTGGCAGTATATCAACCAAAATGCATGTCACACTACATATATATTTAAGAATATATTTATTAAAGTTTCATTTTTAAAAACAACACAAAACAAAATAAAACAGCTCAACACCACAGTCAAAACTGAAATAGAGTTTCACAGTCAGGACAGAGACAGATTGTCATCACATTCATATCTATACAATACAACAAAAAGTTCATTCAAGAGCAGATGAAAGCTCAAGAAAGAATTGAGGACACATTTCCCTCAGTATAGTCCAGGAAGGGTTTCCAAATGTGACTGAATATGTCGATCCTAGAGTGTGCTAAACATGTCAAAAGTCCAGTGCTCCAATGTGCTCCAGGATCAGCTTCCTCCATCCAGAAACAGAAGGGGGTTTATCACAAGTCCAGTGTAGTAGTATATTCTTTCAGGCACAGAGTGTTAAAATATTATATAGTTTCTTATTATGTTTGTTACTGATACACCTATTTGGTAAGTCAAAGAGAAGAAATAGGGGATCAAAATCAATGTGGGTTTTGAGAATTTTTCAAATTTCCAGTAGGACAGACTACCAGTATCCCTGAATGTTGGGGCATGACCAGAGACAATGTGTGAGGCTGCCTTCATATATTCTACATTTAGAATACTGTGGAGGAGAGTCTACTTTAAATTTAGATATGGTTTGGCGCCAAGTGGGCTCTATGTGGCAGTTTAAGTTGGAAAGCCCAAGAACGATTGCAGATAGTAATTTTTTTGCCTGCATTCCAAATTTCCCTCCACATGTCTTCTGTGATATCAATATCCAGCACTACATATTTTTGTTTTTGCTACATTCAATACAAGATATTCATCAGAATTAAGCCTATATACATGAAGGTACAGCTTTTTCTAAATTACACAGTGTAGGCTATTGTTTGTTTAGGAAATGGCACACCCCAATAAATTGTCTTTATTGTAATTTCGTAAATGCACCAAACAACTACATAATTGTAATTAATAAAGTTAATCAAACTAATCACAGCAGAGCAGTGATTTCTTCTTTTTCAAGTCAAAAATGGATCTTTAGTGGAGCCAAGGGGTGGTGTTCTGGTCCTGATATAACTGACCGTTGACAAATAGTTTATCCACAGCGATAACCGCTCTGCAGTCTTCTGTCATGAATTTGCAGCGGATTGGAAACAAAACCTGGCGCCAGAACACCAGCCCTTGGCTCTACTAATAAGGAGAAGTACAAGTTTACCCACATATACACACGGACTTAAGGGCAATAAGGTACTGAACTAACATTAATGTCAGTGTAAATCAGTGACATGTCACTAATGCGCTGCCTGTCTCCACGTCACACACGCACAACGGCGATGTGTTTTTTTCTCTTTTTATTTTATATCTCTCACCTCCCCTTTCCTTTCACTTTTTCTTTCCCTCACATTTTCATGTGTAAGGACAACTTCACGTTATATGCATGTTTTAACCAGAACAGAGGTAGATGGATGTTAGAAAATACATGGATGCACAATTTCATGTCTCCACAGCCCACACAACACACACACGTATCGCATGTGGGATTTCAACACATCTGCATGCATCAAATATAACTAACGCCAATCGGATCATGGGTACACTGAAGTTTGTCTCCTGGAATGTGCATGGAGCTGGTACCAGGGTGAAGAGAACCAAGATTTTCAATCAACTGCAGGATTTAAAGGCAGATATTGTCTTACTACAGGAAACTCACTTATCACAGACATCTATAGACACACTTCATACAGCACAGTTTCCACATGTATACTCAGCATGTTTCAATTCGAGGCAGAGAGGCGTGGCAACCCTCATCAACAGGAGATTAAAGTTTGACATTGACAGCATAATCACAGATCCAGAGGGCAGATTTATTATAGTTAAATTATCAGTTCAAAATGTTAAGTTATGTATTACAAACTTATATGGACCAAATGTTGACGACCCCTCCTTTTTTCACATCACTCTATGATCACTCAGATTGCACATTCATTATTGGAGGGGACTTCAACACAGTTCTGGACCCAGGAGTTGACAGGCTAAGTCCCACTGGAAATATCAGACATGACCAATCCTCAGAAGTTGTTAAACAATACATGACGGATGTTGGTCTTTGCGATGCTTGGCGCTCTCACCATCCCCTTGTCAGGGAATACACCTTCTCCTCAGTCCACCACTCTTATTCTAGATTAGATTACTTCCTTACTAGCAGCTCGCTGATGAGTGATATATCTGAAACCAAAATTCATCCTGTCACCGTCAGCGACCATGCACCAGTGTCACTCACTCTGGTTCATAAGAACATCAAGTCACCAACTCGTAACTGGAGATTTAATACATCATTACTTAAAGATCCTGAGTTTATCAGCTACTTTAAAAGAGAATGGTCTGAATACATAGAAAACAACGAGTTACCAAGAACATCAGCGTGTGACCTCTTGGAGGCGGGAAAGGCAGTAATGTGTGGGAAAATAATCTCCTTCTCCTCTCATAAGAAAAAGAAAGAGACCTCAAAAATATTGGAGCTAGAAGGTCAAATTAAATCATTAGAGGAGGCCTACTCTGCCACGCCAGATGAGCACACGCTAAACAGTATAAGGAAAGCTAAACTGGAACTGAATGAAATAATAAATAAGAAAACGCAATTCTTGGTGCAAAGGCTTCACTTGGAGAACTTTGAACATAGCAACAAATCTGGGGAAATTTTTGGCGAATCAACTAAAAACAAATAAAGAGAAAACAACTGGTTACTCCGTTAAAGATCCAGCTGGAAACATTAGCCATGACCCTGACAAAATAAATAACACTTTCAGGGATTTCTATAAAGCATTATACACATCACAAATAGACCCATCAGATGATAATATTGATCAGTTTTTCAGCAACATCAATCTGCCAACATTACAACAGGATCAGAGAACATCTGTGGACTCACCTCTGTCTGTTGGTGAACTCCAAGAAGCTCTTCAACATATGCCCAATAATAAAGCCCCAGGTCCAGATGGTTTTCCAGCAGAATTCTACAAAGAATTCTGGACTATTCTGGCACCTACTTTCTACAAAATGATATTAGAAATAAAGGAGGAAAACGACATACCCACAAATATGAACATAGCTAACATTACTGTATTATTAAAACCAGGAAAAGAGCCCACATTCCCATCCAGTTACCGCCCAATCTCACTAATCAGTGTAGATCTAAAAATAATCCGTAAAGCTCTGGCCAGAAAAATAGAGAAAACAAGTCTTTTAATAATCCATCCAGATCAAACAGGTTTTATTAAAGGAAGGCACTCTTCAACTAACGCGTGCAGATTAATTAACCTCATAGATTATTCTAACATACATAATCTGAAACCATATTTTTTTCTCTCGATGCAGAAAAAGCATTCGACCGGGTAAACTGGAAATTTCTAATTACAACATTAAAAAAGTTTGGATTTGGACCATCTTTCATTGACTGGATTAGTATATTGTATAAGAACCCTCAAGCATGCGTGAGGACCAATGATCAAACTTCTCCAAGCTTCAGTCTGCACAGAGGCACCAGACAGGGCTGCCCACTCTCCCCCTCACTTTTTGCCATCTTTATTACCTCCGCCAAGGAGGTTATGTTTTTGCCAGGGTTTGTTTGTTTGTTTGTCTGTCTGTTTGTTTGTCTGTCCGTTAGTGTGCAACATAACTCAAAAAGTTATGGACAGATTTGGATGAAATTTTCAGGGTTTGTTGGAAATGGGATAGGAAGAAATGATTAAATTTTGGTGGTGATCGGGGGTGGGGGGGCCCACGGGGGGGCCACTGATTGTTAGTGTGCAACATAACTCAAAAAGTTATGGACAGATTTGGATGAAATTTTCAGGGTTTGTTGGAAATGGGATAAGGAAGAAATGATTAAATTTTGGTGGTGATCGGGGGTGGGGGGGGCCCACAGGGGGGGCCACTGATTGTTAGTGTGCAACATAACTCAAAAAGTTATGGACAGATTTGGATGAAATTTCAGGGTTTGTTGGAAATGGGATAAGGAAGAAATGATTAAATTTTGGTGGTATTCGGGGGCGGGGGGGGCCCACGGGGGGGCCCACTGATCAGCCTTGGCGGAGGTCTGCGCTCTCCGAGTGCTTCTAGTTGAATCTTTAGCAGCTGCCATTAGACAACAGGATGAAATAAAAGGAATCCGTACCAGAAATATAGATCACAAAATAAGTCTTTATGCTGATGATGTAGTACTTTTTCTCCAGAACTCACAAGCATCTCTGTACCAGACGATCACACTTATAAACTAGAAGCACTCGGAGAGCGCAGACCTCCGCCAAGGCTGATCAGTGGCCCCCCCCCGTGGGCCCCCCCACCCCCGATCACCACCAAAATGTAATAATTTCTTCCTTATCCCATTTCCAACAAACCCTGAAAATTTCATCCAAATCTGTCCATAACTTTTTGAGTTATGTTGCACACTAACGATCAGTGCCCCCCCCCCCCCCCCCGTGGGCCCCCCCACCCCCGATCACCACCAAAATTTAATCATTTCTTCCTTATCCCATTTCCAACAACCCTGAAAATTTCATCCAAATCTGTCCATAACTTTTTGAGTTATGTTGCACACTAATGGACAGACAAACAAACAGACAGACAGACAGACAAACAGACAAACAAACCCTGGCAAAAACATAACCTCCTTGGCGGAGGTAATCACTATTCATCAATATCGGATTACTCCATTAACTGGACTAAGACCACAGCTCTGCCTATTAACTGTCACTTTCAAGGTGTGCCCAATATTACAGTACATTCAGGAAATATTAGATATCTAGGTATAAATATTTCACCCAGGTTGTCAGAACTAATAAAACTGAACTATGTTCAACTCTTGAAAACAACAGAGGATGATCTTCTGCGGTGGAGGCGATTACCCATTTCACTCATGGGGAGAGTTGCCACCGTCAAAATGATGATTTTACCTAAAATTAACTATTTATTTTCCATGATACCCATCAAAACCATCCTCTAGTTGGTTCAAGTCACTGGACTCACACATATCTAAATTCCCTGGGGAAAACAAACCATCATGTATAAGTCTAAATACATTACAGCAGACCAAAGACAGGGGCGGTTTAGACCTTCCCAACTTTGGCCAATATTTCCTAGCCAATAAGCTACAGTATATCTGCAAATGGCTCAAACCTAGTTATCTAGATGAGCCATGGCTAGATATAGAGCAAGCAATGTGTGATGATCTAGCAATCTCGGACTTACCATTCATTAGTTCAACCGTTAAGCATCATAAATGTTACAGAAGTGTGAACATCAGCTCCACTCTGACAGCCTGGTGGAATTTCTGAAAATAAACAAATGTTCACTCATTCCATGTAAGCGGACACCCATCTGGAACAACCCTGACATCTTGCAAAATAAAAAAATTATAAACTTTACTCAGTGGAAAGACAAAGGAATAACACATTTAGAAAATATCATAGTGGACGGAAACTTTGTACCATTTGATATGCTCACTTCACAACATGGGATTAGCAGCACCAAATTTTTTTGAAAATCACCAAATCAGATCTATTATAGGTAAGAAATATACCCCTAACCAGTTAAACCTGCAACTACCAATCAAGGTGGAAGAATTTTTGAACCTCAGCACCCCAAAGCTACTATCCAAAATCTATCGGCTTAATGCTAAAACAGATGACTTCATCTACTTACCGACTTCAAAATGGGAGACAGATTTAGCCAGTGATTTTGATCAAAAGTCATGGTCACAAATATGTTCAAATACTTTTAAAATGATTAAAAACCCGAATTTACAACTAATTCAGTTCAAAATTCCTCACAGAATTCATTCTACAGGACAAAGGATGTTCAAGATGGGTCTCACACAGTCAAACATCTGCTCACAGTGCACAGATAACTGTTAACTACATACACGCCTTGTGGCAATGTGCACCCGTCCAGAGGTTTTGGCTTCAGGTCTGTGAGGACCTGTCAACATGGGTCAGATGCAGTATTCCAGCCCACCCCACACTGTGTTTACTAGGTGACCTGGGCCACACCAACATGGATACTAACACCTCACACATGGTCCTCACTGCTTTATGTATCGCAAAGAAAACTATTCTTGTGAACTGGAAAACAAAAGCCAATCTGAGCATGAACCAGTTTAGGAACCTTCTATTAGATCACATCAGTAATGAGACAATATCTGCCTCTGAACCAATCAACTGGACCAGTCTGATCCAGTCTGGACCAGTCTCATTCTGTCTGGACCAGTCTCATTCTCTCTGGACCCCTGTGATTAGCTCTATCACATCACTCTGAGTCGGTGGTTCTTAACCTTGTTGGAGGTACTGAACCCCACCAGTTTCATATGCGCATTCACACATTTTAACACACACCCATCACCTAATTTCCATCAGGCTACAATAATAATGAATATTTACTGCAAATCAGTGTGACTTCTGCTGTTGTCGAGTGTGTGTCTTGACCTCCGCTGAACCCCTGAGACTGACTCATCACCGAACCCCTGAGCAGCCCACCCACCCGACCACCGTCCCAGGCCCAACCCGGAGCCCCCCGCCCAACCACCACAGGGCAACCCCGGCATCGGGTCCACCCCCACCCCAACTGGGACAAACACTAAACCGCCCCAGAGCAGGGCAGTCCAGACCCCCACTCTGAGGGATCACTACTGACCCGTAGCCCCACGGCACCTCCCACCGGCCTCCTAACACTCAGAGCAGTGGTTCTTAACCTGGTTCGATCGAACCCTAGGGTTCGACTTGGTGGGGTGGGGGGATGGGCCTCCAGGCCCCCATTGCGCTTGGCTGTGGCATCGGGGTGCACACTGGCCTGCAGCGGGTGGGTGTCTGGGCTGGCCTGCCGCCCGGTGTGCTGGGTGGGACCCCTGCCCGTGGAAACGGGTGGGCTCCTGGGCTCATGGGGCTCAGGGACTGGCGCCTTGCCTGCCCCTGGGTGGCCGGCCCCCGGCGGGGGGGTGGCGGCTGGCGTCCCTGGCCTCCTGGGGCCTGTGCTCGGCTGCTGTGGGGCCTCTGGTGGGGGCCTCCCTCGACCATCTTTGGGGCGGGCACACTGTTGCCTCTCGGGGGGGGAGTGCTGGATCCCCCCTTTCTGTGGTGTCTGCTGGATGGCCGGGCCTTGGGGCCCTCTGGGTCGGTCCCTGATCCTTGGAGGGGGGGGGCGGTTGCGGTTGCATGTGTGTGTTCTTCACCTCAGTCTGTTTGCCTGGTTCACTCTGTCACAGCAGATGAATGAGAACAACTGATGTGGTGTGGATTTGTTTCTGGGATTATTTGTTATAGGTATTATTTGTGCGAACGTGGTATACGACATTTTGTCCATGCTTTCTTATATTCTTCATTTCATAGGTCTTATGTATCCCATTGTTGTGTTGTTTTTTTTGTTTTTTTTTTTGTAGTTTGTTTGTTTTGTTTTTTTTTCTCTCTCTTCTGCCCAGTTTACTCAGTTCTGGTTGTAGTTATTGTCACCATTATAATTGTCTCCATGGTTGTTGCTGTTTGTATTGTTGATACTTTCTTGTGAGGGGTCTTCTCCACCTTCTTCTCTCTTGTTTTCTCCCTTTCTTCTACCCCCCCACCCCCACCCCCCCATGTCAGGTCCGGCATCGAAATGTGGTTCAACTAAACTCATAATAAACACAGTAGAATATCAAAGGGCGCTTCATATACTTTATGAAGTTACCCTTGGCAAAGCAAATTTGTTCAGCACCAAAAGGAACCAGACTACCATTCTGCTGTTAGGACGCAGGACAAGACAAGTAGAAAAAAAAAAAAAAAAAGTAGTGTGAGATACTCCCTGGTAAAATGTCCAATAAAGAGGATACACAAGCAAAGGTGTCAGAAAAATGGACAATGATGACTGGGAGTACAGCTGGTGTGGGCTGTGCCTTATCGGTACAGACAGCTGCCTGTCAGCCAGCTGAGCCCAGAAAAAAAAAAAAAAAAAAAAAGGATCTTTAGATAATAAAGCTGGTCGACCCGTGCACTGGGGGGGGGCGTTAAAGTGGTCTCAAGTAGCACATATAAAGTTTACATATTGAACACAGGGTGTTGTGTGAGCGGCTCCATGTGGAGAGCTGTTAGAGCGATTAGTAGTCCCTGTGACAAACAAAGAGCCTCACTGTGGACACAAGACGTGGATGTTTAACTGCACCAGTACTTGACCACAGACGTCCCCCATCTGAGGACGTGGACAGATTCCAAGTCCCCATCAGCTGGGCTCCCACTGGTTCTGATCCATGTGTGCCCTGAACGGACCCTGTGTTAGTGTTAACCTCCATATTAGTCTTACAAGCCTGGAGTCAGTAAAAAGCACCCCCCCCCCCATTTAAAGGACGTGTAAAACTACAAACTGCTCCCACTGACGTATAAATGTGTCCTAATGTGTGATGAGTGGAGCCCTCACATGAACAGATGACAGTTATTTATGGGCGTCAGACTAGTTCACTTTGCTGCCGTATACACAGGCCTAGACCTCAGCTACAAATGTTGTGTTTGGAAAAACTGTAATGTATAGATATACAGGAATTCTGTCCGTCCATCCGTGCTTTTTGTCCACCTAATTTCTCTGACACTATTCTTTTCAAATTTCACATGTTCTTTCATGTGCCTTTGTCCTCTCAATTTTGGCACTTTTGTACAAATTTTGGGAAAGTGTTTGAAAAGACTGAAAGTTAAAACTCAAATGCATCCCTGGGTAGGCAGGGTGTCAGTGAGTGGGAGGGGCAAAGTGCTGTGCGACCGACCAGGGGCATTAGTAAGTTCCACCTACTTTTTCACTTGTTTCTGCTTCTATGTTTTATCTCCTGTTGAATAAGAGCCACCTGATGTAAAGCGGCAGCAATGAACTCCGCATTTCAGTTGTGACGACGATGATGATAAACTTAATTTCAAACATAATTAGGAATAAAATCTGTAACTAAAATACAGTGCATGTTCATTTGGAGTTCAACAGAATGGATTTGAAATGCTAGTTTGGTGGTCATGGAATCTTTTTCATGTCCCAGTGACACTCAAAAATATTTAGCACTGTATCTTTGAGTTGAATTTCAGTTTTTGCTTTGTGCAAATCTTAAAAAACTCTTTTGCACTGAAGAACTTTCTTGCACAAGAAAATGCAGCCTATATGTTAAGTCCAGTATATTCATTATGAATGTTTGTCCAATCATTGTCAAACAGTGGCACCCTATATGACGGAAATTTATTTTATTTATTTATTTCAAACATGCAAAGAAACAAAATAAAACCAAACAAAGCAAATTTAGACAAAAACAAAATAACATTTAAATGAACAGAATCTATCTTTAGGCACATACAAGTCTGAAGTTTTCATGGTCGAAAAGGAGTAGGAAGAAGTCTAAACTTATTTAATATAAACTTAATTTAGCCCTCAGTGCTTTTACACCTTTACCACTAACTTAATACAAGAATCAAACAATACAATTTTCCTAATTTTAGCATCGAACCACAAGAAATACATAATGCAGTAACTGAATTATACACAACAGATATGTTCATGGCAGTACACTCATACAAATAATAATACTTTTTAGCAAATAATTTCCATTGCCCCCCTTGCAGGTGTTTCTTTGTGTTATGGTTGTTTATTGATGCTGCATATTCAGGTATCTGGAATATAAATGGCGTCTGATATCAGTCTTTTAAAAGGTTTTTAATCTTGATGAATCTTTCCTGATTAAATAACCTCTGCAGAAGTAGGTCTGGTTGATCTAATCAAAGGATGATCTGTTGAGATTTGATCACCTCTTATAAAATGTAGGAGAGTTGCAACCAAACTATAATAAGTTTTCCTCTGGTTTTCTCTGGTTTCTTTAGTTTTAGTCTGTGTGTGAGGTGTTTTGTTGTTTTTAATCTAAACCCAATTTTGAACTGATACTGTTATATGTCACCAACATCTACATGAAATAACCACTAGTCCATATTTGTTCCTCCGTTAAACTCTGTTTATCTGTACAGTCCCTGTAAAAAGTAGATCATAGTGTGGATCAGTCTGGAATCAGGACATCACCCACACATGTAGGGGTACAGCTGAGTAAGGGTTAGGGTTTTGAATAGGGCTGTGCATTGGCAAGAATCTGCCCATACGATACAAATCACAATACTAGGATCATGATACGATATATCACGATATATCATGATACTGTTAAAAAGGCATTTTTTATTTGTTTTCTTTTTTTAAATGATTATCTCCTTGAAGAATTGAATTACTCCATAAATCTGCACAAATACTAAACACATTTTTATTTGATCCCAACAGGATCTAATGTTATGTTACAGAATGTTCCTGTGTTCAAACTGAAGTTCTGTTTTACAGACATTAGTTTCAGATCCTGTTCAAATGTTCATATTCTATTGGTTCACAACTAACATCAGAACAGGATTGTAGTTCTATCCCAACAAAGGAACGAACATTACAGAATAAAAGAGTGTGAAATAAGAATAAATAAAATATACACAAAAAATGTAAAAAAAAACAAAAATGAACCTCCACAATATCTGCATTTGAATAAATACCCAAAAATATTGATACAGTACTTTTTAATATCGATACAATGTTGTGAAATGAAATATCACGACATATTGCAGAACCGATATTTTCTTACAGCCCTAGTTTTAAATCAGGAATAAATCATGTAATTGATGTGGAAAAAGTCCAGATTCCATTTTTGTTGTTGTCATTCTCCAGCCCTCTGTTTCACTGTTGGTTCCACTGATGTTTTCATCGCTCTGTCTTATCTGGTGTTGTTCCAGAGCTGCATGTTCCCATTAACACAGGGAGAACAGCGGTGCTCCTTCATCGTGGTCTTCACAGGAGATGGAGTTTATACCAGTGCCTAACCTTTGTGCTTTCTGTTTCAGACCTACATATTCACAGATGGGGAGGACAAGGAGCTGCAGCTGAGCGCAGGTACGATAGACGCCTCTGATCAGGACTGAAAAAGGCCTTCACAGCTGAGGTTCAGTGTTTTCATGTGCTGATCAGGGAGATGACAAAAAGGATGAGGCAACGATAATGATCGTGTTGTAACAGGGAAGAATGGAGCACTCCTAACAGATATGAAAGATGCGTGTACAGTACATATTAAAGTAGATGGAAATAAACAGGATTTTCACATTTTAGCTGCTCATGTCCTTAAACAGAATTCAAGTAGGGGACCAGGTGTCCCGCTTTGTGCGGGACTGCACAGCATTATGGGGGGGATTCACGAGAGGTACTCTGCGAACTATGTCAAACTTATTTCTCCATCGCTCATGGAGGCGAGTATGACTTGAAGCGACAGACTGTATGCCTGTGATGTTTGGTTAGATTTGATCCATATTCCCTTTAACTATTTTTATGTTTGGGAGTTTGAACTGAGAGGCAACAAAAAAACAAATATGCTTTTGTTTAGTATGAGGATTTTTAAAATTTTTTTTTTTTGACAAATTCCACAGGATATTTCCTTTATCTTACTCTATTTTTATTACTGTGTTAGAATGCTAAATGTTTGACTGTTCTGTGTTTGGATGCACAAAGGTTTTAGGTCCAGTAATTTTAAAGTTGTTTGGAAGTGGAAACAGCTGTTCTAATGTCAGTTCTGCCTTTTTGTTTTATTCCACATAGATTAGTTTACCTTTGAGGGTTGAGAACATGCACTTAAATTAAAAAAAAAAAAAAAAAAAAAAGAGATTTTCTAAAAAGTATTTAATTACAATATTTGAAACATGAGGTTTCTTTTTTGAGTTTTTACAAGTAGATTTTTTGTTTTGTTTTTACAAGTAAAAAAAGTTGTTGAAACCTGTGCAAAAAAGCTAAAAATTAACGCCCAGTGCGAAAATATGCATACTGTGTGCAACCAAATCAAATTGTTCTTCTTCATATTATAAGCTGGACAATAAGATGCACAGTGTTTAAAAAATCTAGACTTTATTCTAACATAACGGTTACGTGTCCCACATGTCCCACACAAACACACTCCTTGTCCCACATGTGGCTCGTAAACACCTGGTCAGAGCCTACCTACAAGCAACAATAAATGAGGGAATTTTGGCCCCAGTGTTTTTCTTCCATGTGTGCTTGGGGGAGTCTCTGCAGATCTGTTGACTACAGCAAACCAGAAGTGAAGCCTGTGTTGGAGGTGACACAGTTTCATGTTGTTGTGTCTGTGCCAACATAGTGGAAGGAAGGCCGTTTTCAAAGCCATAACCACAGTTTCACTTAGAGCCGCACATTTCATGGAGTCCAACTGACAGCATGTGCAATTTTGCACAAATGAAAGGATGTGACTTTAAAATCCAGTGTCTGGCAATAGTTGTGGATTTAGTTACAGTGAGCAGAGAGGTGTACTTTATATGTTTGAATTGAGAAGAAAATGTAGTTTTTGTAGCTGTACACCAACTGAGCTGAAACTGGAAACCATTGCATATGCGGTTTGAAAAGAAATGCACTGAAGTGGCACAATCTTTGACATGCCATCAGCACAGGAATAAGATTAAAGAATGGAATTGTCAAGTTTTGGAAGTGGGTAAAAAAAAAACACAAACTGCCTTGAATATTTTTTTCTGTCTGTGCTTCAGTGCCTGTTGTAGGACAGGTTTACAAATGCATGTTAGCCATGTTCTTATGTGCATGTTTAAGGTATCACCGTAGTTACTGAGACAAGTACCTGCCGCTAATGACTAATTTTCTAACAACTAATCTTTTGACAAATTTTTCAATTAGTCAACTAATCTAAATGACTGATTTGAAAATAATAATAATAATCAAGTGTTTGTTATTTGTTGTGTCCATTTTGTTTTGAATCCTAAGAGTGAGGGGTTGGGGTGGAGAATGAATGGGGCAAGGTTCTAATAGTTTGGATTTTTCATTCTACTTTAGTTCATTTAGTTTGGACTTTGTTTTCTCTAATTCAGTTCATTTTAATTAGTTGTTAGAGCAGGTTTGCTAGTTTTTATAGTTTTTGTTATTTTCTAAATGCTTAGTTTAGTATTAGTTGGTAGTTTAGTGGTCTCTTTCTCTTTTCTATGTGGTTGTATTCAAATAAATCCCAGACAGGACTGCTTTCTCCCAACTTTAGTCTCCATGTTTCCAGGTAGAGTGGGGACCAGAAGACGACTGGAAACCACAAGTGAACACAAGTGACGGACCAAAAAGTGTCGTATGGAGACAGAAGCTAAAATTGCTCAAGGGAATAAATTAATTTCATATCAGTCTGACACTGACAAAGACGAAAATGAAGGGAATTTTATCCATCATTTTTATCCGTTTTAGTTAGTTTTGTAAACGCACAATACAGTTTCAGTAAGTTATCTTTTTTTTTTTATTATAGTTTTTATTTATTTCAGTAACGAAAATGTTTTTTCAATTATAGTTTTCGTCATTTCGTTAGTTTTCGTTAACAATAATAACCTTGGAATGGGGGGGTGAAACTTAAGACGCTTAGACGGGGGTTTCTCTTTTTCTCTCTCTGAGGAATGGTCGTGCGGCTGCAGGTGCCAATGTCAGCATGGACTGCCTGGTGCCGCAGCATACTCGTGTCACTGCAGCATACCTACTGCGTTTGAGATGGGGGGAATATCAAAAATAAATAGGCGGTCAAATGACATGTCAACTAAAAAAATTACTGGCGACTAATTTTCATGGTTGATCACGTTGACTAATCACGGCTGCACTAATTGAGACTTAAAGGTGTCTTATGTAGGACTGTGGCCCAAACTGGCACTACAATCACATTAGGCCCAGGAACTTTATTACCAGGAACTTCTTGGGGTAAAAATGTTCCTGGTAACTGTTTCCACCGCACCCGAAAGTTCAGGGTAATTTATTCAAATCAGGCTGATGATGTATGAGGAGCAGTACCAGGACCTGTAGTCCAGTTCATGTCCATTCACAAACTCAGCTCTAGTTCAATAAAATGACACAGAACTGAAGTGGACGGGTTGGGTTTAACATTTTACTGGTTGTTGAATCACTTAATCCATCTGGAATACATTTGAAATGAAGTTAACCATCTTACAGATCCTCAATTTGTATTTAAAAATGGTAGAACATGTATTTTCCACTTCTCATTCCTTAAACTAAATCACATTTAACTCTCAGTGTGATGGATGGTTCTGTTTCATTTCTATTGTTTTACAGATTTAGTCCAGGTTCCCTAAAGTCAGATTTACTCAAATGCCTGCATTTAATTCAACTGCAGATTATTGATAAAAGTACTTATACTCATATTTGATCTTGTAAATGAACAGACAGTATTAGGTTAGATTTGTTTTTATTAAAAATTGAAACAAAACAAAGGTGCCTTGAGATTAAAAGGGAAATAAACACGTGTGAAAGGTTCAGGCTTTTGGACCAGGGTCTGGTCCAGCTGGTCCAGGACAGCGGTCTGGAACTCCATGGTCCTGGTCCCTTTTTCGCTTTCCTACAGGAAAGTAATAAAAATGATAAAATGAATCACAGAACACATGATGACAGATTCCTACCAGTCTGATGTGTCATGTGAATGTCTGACCTGGGCCGTTGTAAACAGCAGTAGATGTTGGACCAGGACACAAACGAGCTGCAGGTTCAGAAAAAGAGGTGAGTCCGTCCGGTCCATTTCAGGTGGAAATCACAAACGTACAGAATAAATCAGTGTTCAGCTCATAGCGACAACACAAATACATCCAGTTCTGATTTAGGTTTAGTGTCAGACTGTTGACCAGTTAGCATTAGCATTAGCATTAGGTTAACCGGACTTCACTTTTGTCTAAACAGCTGATGTGCTGACAGCTGTTACAGCAGGGAACCAACTAAACAGTGAATATTTCTGTCATATTCAGACCATTGGTTGTTCGACAGTCAGATCCACTGTGACCGTGTGTGCTCCTTTAGTTTCTTTTAATCCAGCAAATTTCTTATTTCCTCGTATTTCTTTAGGCTTGTGTCGTTATTCGGCTCCGACAGCTTTTACTTGCTTGTTTCGTGTCGGCGATTCAAAGTCCGTCTGAATTTCCTCGTCGTCCGTCCACTTGTTGTAGCTTCTCTTTCAGTCCATTTCCTGAATTATCAAAATCCAAAGCTTGTGGAAATTAAATGGGTTAATATTGGCGGTGAACAGAATGTGGAAATGCTGTCAGTCTAGTCCACCACTCAGCCTTCTCCAGCACACAGCTCCGCCCTTAAAGTTCCAGGTAATCTGGAAAGTACTACCTCCCTACCAGGAACTTATTCGGAGTAAATTCGGGGCCGGAGGAGGGTCAGTTACCGGGGTAATTTTTGGTGGAAATGCACCAGGAACTTTGAAAGTTCTGGTAATATAGAAAGTTCCTGCAAAAGTTCCTGCGGTGGAAAAGGGCCTATTCAAAATACTGTAGAGTGTGGTATCCTCTGCTCTTCCCCCAGACTAGGGGTGTCCAGATCCAGCATGAGCGTCTACTACTAGGTTTACACTAATCCTGTCCACCACTCCATAAATTTCATCTAAAAAAATCCTCACCAGACTGATTCTACATCAGTATAATACATAATAGTCCAGGACAAACGTCCTGAACACTCAAATGAAAGTTTGTGAAGATTCAGGAGATAGAGAAAAGAGAAATGAGCCTTACCTGTCACTTTTACTTCCGCGCAGTACAAGCGGCATGGATCGCTACCTTACCCCCCCCACACACCCACACACACACCACACACACAAATAGTATTATAAACTGACCGACCCCAAATCACCACCCCCCCCCCCACCCCCCCCCCCCCCCCCCCCCCACCCCCCCCCCCCCCCCCCCCCCCAGCCAAACCACAGATGCGGCCCCTCACCCTCCATCCCCCCTTTCAGATTACACAGCACTACATGCAGAGGTCACTTCCACAGAAAACACTGATCTACAAGGAGCTACCATGGACAGAGACAAGTCCTACACCAGTACCGGTCCGTTCCAGTCCTACACCGGTACCCAGTCTGTTCACGGTCCTACACTAGTACCCAGTCTATTCAGCAGTCCTACACCGGTACCCGGTCTGTTCACCAGTCCTACACCAGTACCCGGTCCGTTCACCAGTCCTACACTAGTACCCAGTCTGTCAGCAGTCCTACACCAGTACCCGGTCTGTTCACCAGTCCTACACCAGTACCCGGTCCGTTCACCAGTCCTACACCAGTACCAGGTCTCTCACCAGTCCTACACTAGTACCCAGTCTGTTCAGCAGTCCTACCCAGTACCCGATCTGTTCACCAGTCCTACACCACTACTGGTCTGTTCACCAGTCCTACACCGGTACCAGGTCTCTTCACCAGTCCTACACCAGTACCAGGTCTGTTCACCAGTCCTACACCAGTACCGGTCTCTTCACCAGTCCTACACCAGTACCCGGTCTGTTCACTGTCCTACACCAGTACCCGGTCTCTTCACCAGTCCTACACTAGTACCGGTCTCTTCACCAGTCCTACACCAGTACCCGGTCTCTTCACCAGTCCTACACCAGTACCGGTCTCTTCACCAGTCCTACACCAGTACCTGGTCTGTTCACCAGTCCTACACCAGTACCTGGTCTCTTCACCAGTCCTACACCAGTACCTGGTCTCTTCACCAGTCCTACACCAGTACCTGGTCTCTTCACCAGTCCTACACCAGTACCTGGTCTGTTCACCAGTCCTACACCAGTACCTGGTCTCTTCACCAGTCCTACACCAGTACCTGGTCTCTTCACCAGGGCCAGGAGAAGAGACTGCAGCCCGGCCCTGGGAGAAGAGACTGAAGGTCTGAGACCAGGTGCAGACGGCGGTCTGGGACCAGGTGCAGTGGGCGGTCTGGGACCAGGTGCAGACGGCGGTCCCGGCTCTCAGTGGTTCTTATGGTGGTCAGACTGAGGCAGAGTCGGTGTTGGTCTTCTAATTCTTCTCCCTTTCAGTCATCTCCATGTTTGTAATTCTCCTACAGATCCTTGTTTTGTTTCTCACTCTGTTACGATATCTTTGGGAATAATCCCAGTCCTTTTGGGTTTATTCAGGTCAGACATTTGTGATCAGAAATGTTTCAGCTGCAGCTCAGTGGAACTGCCAACCTGAATGAACAAAGACTACTGACTCTGATTGGCGACAGGTGATGGGCGGAGCCTCAGACCAAAATGCACAATGACATCATAAACATCATTTGGGGGCTGACACTGAGTTTTTCAAATGCACATATTCTGGCTGGACTACTACTGTCAGTGAGATCAGGATTTGAAATGAACAGGATTCCTTAATGTCTGGTGACAGTCAAGGCCATTTTATAATTACTTAGAATTCCTACAAACTGCACCTTTGACAGATTGAAAATTTTCAGTTTGTGTTTCTTTTGTCATCTCTCCACAGGAGTTAATCTCATCAACACCAACTGCTCAGCAGCTCACACGCGACAAGCTCTGTGCTGCAAGATGTCTGTGGAGTACGACAAGTTCATCGAATCTCAGAAGAAGTGAGTCAATGACACACATTTCCATCCCAATAGGTACAGTAGAATATTGCAGTATGAGTGCACCATCGTACCAGTTCTGTCTTGAAATACGAGTGAAAATCTGCAATAACAGCGAGCTTCATAGCAGCTGCCACTAGTCAGCATCTGTATAAGTAAATTAAAAGAAGTGTGGGCAAAATGGACAGAGGTTTGTGATTTAGTTGAAAAACATCTATACAAATTTGGTTCAGGTCGTGCAGCTCTTTTATTTGATGACAGTGGTCTGCAGGATTTTTGGAACATTTTAAAAAGCCACAACAAAGCAGAATTTTCTGGATAAGTTTTTAATGAAACCACCTGCGATTGAGGACAGAGATGAAAGTGAGGCCAGAAAGAATGAATTCAAGCTGTGTAACATTTTACCTTAATTAAAAAACTTCAAAGTAATTGTGATGGTTACATTTTAAATTTTTTTACTTCTTGACTCCTGCTTCATTTAAAACAAAGACACATGGTTGGAGGGGAGGGGTTAAGGGTGGGTTTTATGACAGTGAATATGTACTTAAAACTGTAGGGGGTGCTCCATAGAGACAAATTCTGCAAAACAGCAAAGAAGAACCAAAACAGTCAAAGTTACATTGTTCCACTTTAAGTGAAGAGAGAGAGAAAACACCACTGAACGATTTACTGAAGATTCTCCTTCCAGGGAATAACCCCCCCCTCCCCCTCCCCCTCCCTCTTCTTCCTTTCTTCCTTTCTTCTTCTTTCCTCTTCTTCTTCATCTTTCTCTTTTCTTCTTCTCTTCCCTTCTTCCTCTCCTTCTTTCTTCATCTTCTTCCTTCTTTCTCTTTCTCTTTCTTTCTCTTCCTCTCCTTTTCTTCCTTTCTTCTTCTCTTCTCCTCTTCTCTTTTCTCCTCTTCCCTCTTTCTCTTCTCTCTTCCTCCTCCTCCTCACGCACAGATCGTCTCCTTTTTTAGGGTAAATAAGTTAATAAAACCAGTTTATATTTTTATAATTGTTCCTTCTTTCTAACTTTTCTAACTTTTCTTTCTACTTTTGCTGTTTTTAAAAGATTTTTTGGGGGCTGGAACAGATTAATTATATTTGTTAATTTCAACAAGAAAAATTGATTTGTAAAACAATAAAATTGTAAAACGAGCTTGGTGATGGACCAACTTAAAGTGGTGCTGTGAGGTTCTACTGTACCTAGTTTGGAGTGCACAGTACAAGGCAGTAGCCCCCTGGGAGTGCTCAGTGAGTGTGTGTTGCAGGTGGTTCTGCCATGTGGACGATGACAACTATGTGATCCTGCCCAGCCTTCTGAAACTGCTGTCCTCATACCACCACAGTCAGGACGTTTACCTGGGCCGGCCCAGTCTGGACCACCCATAGAGGCTGCCGAGAGGGTCAAGAGTGATGGATCGGTCAGTGATGGTCACTCCAAATACCTGAGGGACACAACAGCTGACAGTTCTATAACCATATCAGTCCTCTAATGGAACTCTGGCCTTATTTCAGGTGTCCGTCAGGTTCTGGTTCGCCACCGGCGGAGCAGGATTCTGCATTAGCCGAGGACTGGCCCTGAAAATGAGCCCGTGGGCCAGGTAGGACATACACAGACTGATTTGAACTAACCGTGTGAAGCCCCGTGGTGAAAGGAATGTCCAGAGGAATGAACACTTATGTCAGCTTTGTGCACTATTTAAATAGCAGACAGCATTATTATTGTATCAGGCAATCACATTTTATTTATATAGCACCAAATCATAACAAAAGTTCTCTCATGACACTTTACATATAGAGTTGGTCCAAACCAGACTCTAAGCCAATTTACAGAAGCCAACAGAATCCTCCAGGAGCAACATGAGTGGAGACAGTGGAAGGAAAAACTTCCTTTTAACAGCAGAAACTGGAGCAGACCCAGACTGAAGAGGATGGACAACTGCCTGGACCAGCTGGGGTTAAAGACAGAGGGTAAAAGGAAGAGAAAAAGGAAAGCAATAAAGATAGAGGACTGGGGGAGAAGGGGGGGAAGTAGGGGGAGACACATGGATGCAGTTGATGCACAGAAAACTTAACTAGAACTGTCAAAATCAGATCAGCTGGTGTTAGTAGAATTACTAGAAACAAAGAAACTACAATAAAAAATAAATAATGCATTGCACTTTTATTTTAACTTATCACATTAGTTAAACAAAAGTGCAATGTGCAATTTCAGTATTATGGTATGTGTAAAAAATACAGAACAAAACCACCTTTACCCAGTTACACACAGTTATATATAGTGTATAATAAAGTTTATTTACACTGTGTTATAAAGTACTATTCTTAACTGATTTCATATTTTTATTCTTAATTGCTTTCAAACATGAAACAGAGCAGAAAAACTACATTTTGTTGCACTGTACAGTTGTATTTTTACAGTGACAATAAAGTGTATTCCCACTCCTATCAAACATAAATGTAAATGATATTCCTCTGACAGAGTGTTTTCTTCAGTTTAGGGAATTTCATCAGCACAGCAGAGAAAATCCGTCTCCCAGATGACTGTACCATCGGCTACATCATTGAGGCTCTGCTGGAGGTGACGCTGACACACACTCACCTGTTCCACTCCCACCTGGAGAACCTGCAGAAGCTGCCCACAGACACCGTCCTGGACCAGGTTTGATCTTTCAACTAAAAATGGCAGAGTGGTTTTTCTTCATTTCTGCCCTGAAGTTCACCTGAGCGTATGGGATGCATTTGTCGTAGGTTACACTGAGCTACGGCGGCTTTGAGAACACAAGGAACGTGGTTGGACTTGTTGGAGGGTTTTCACTAACAGAGGATCCCACAAGGTAAGAACAGTAGAGACCAGGGCTGTCAGACTGGTTTTAGTTCACTTCCACATTCACACCAGTATGATGTCACAGGGGTCGCACCAGTAAGAGAACATAACAACTTACACAGAATAATCAACATGTTTGCATTTGCATTAGCACGATAAAAGTAAAATTATGAAAAGGTACCAAAATGTACCATTATGAAACAATGAAGAACCTGAACAACGTGATTTTGTTATAATAATATAATAATAATAATAATAATAATGGATTGGATTTCTATAGAGCTATAGGATTTGAACCGCATCAATGCGGTTTCTTTGATTAAAAAAGTGAGGAAGTGACCGGCAGACCAGTTGACTGGCTTTTTTCTCACACGCCATTGTGGTGGCTGTATACATCTGTCCCTCTGCTAACGCCGACGCAACCTGTGACATCATCAACACGGCGGTGAACAGGCTGCACACTCAGAACCCTCCGGTGTCTCTGGCACAGAACACTGTATTTCCTTCACAAAGTAATCGTGGAGCTGGAGAGACCTGAAAAAGTCATATTTACCAAGTCCAAATTTGAGAGAAAGATTTTGAAAGCTGTCCATCTGTCCTTCTGAAAGCATCTTGCAGAAACCCGTTACACTATGTTCAGCCCACTGTCTAAATCTATAGTCATACAGCGCAGGTTGGAAGTGTGGGTCACTCACAGGCCAGTTTTGGATCCTAATTTGTCTAGGAAGTCCAAATGCCTTGACCACTTGTAACCAAATTTTAATTGAACTACACTAGAGCTGCAACCAATTAATTGATTAGGTGCTTGAAGCCAATCCAAAATTCCCGATTCAATTTATCGACTCGAATTGATTGAAGGGAAATATTCTATTGCAGTTTTCCTGAATTGAAGCTTCTTTGTGCGTCACAATAAGCGTCCGTGTGAAACACAACAGTGGAACCAATGTTTAACAGCAGAAATGAAGGAAGCAAAGTTTTGATTCAGGAGAACTGTGGTTGAATGATTTTGTTGGATCACTTTGAGTCAATCTGTTGCAGCTCTAAACTACACATACATAAATTGTCCAACTATAGGACTGCTCTGGTGCAGTCCATACAGCCAAGAATTGAAGGTAATGGAACTTCAGTGGAGGAAAACTCCATGCCTTTCCATTTGGCTGTAGAAGACTCTTTACACCAAAGTACTAGTGGTCTTAATTGGGCTGCGATGTAATAATGTCTAAGGCAAGGTAAGGCCATGCCTCCCCTGTCCCTTGGCAACTGTAAAATAAAGTACTTCATCTGTGGTCTTTTTGTTCTCCAAACAAACCCAGAAATATGCATGTCCCATTCTCTGATTGTTTCAGTGGAACTTCTACTGGTAGAGCCATCAGTAAATATAATGGTTCAGGAAGGATTACCATTTTAATTGACTTTATTCTATCACCGATGTCTAAGGGAAACAAAGCCCATCTGTCCAAGTCCTTGTATTTTTTCTTACTAGTTTTTTCATAACTTTTGTACCAAAGAGAGGTCAAGTCCCTTGGTAAGAACACACCTAGATATTGAATATGGAATAAGTTCCAATTAAATTTATATGTTTCAGTTAAATCTGGAGTGGGAGTAAAACTGAATAAAAAAGCCTGTGTTTTATGCACGTTAAGTGAGTATCCTGATTAAGGGTGTAATAAAATATTGGTTCTGCAATATATCGTGATATTTCATTTCACAATACTTTATCAGTAGTTAAAAGTACTGTATCAATATTTTTAGGTATTTATTCAAGTGCAGATATTGTGAAGGTTCATTTTTGTTTTCCTGTTTTTCTATTATTTATTACTATGTAAAACTCTTTTATTAAATAATGTTATAAGGTCCTTTGTTGGGATTCCACAAAAATCCTGTTCTGATGTTAGTTGTGAACTAATAGAATCTGAACATTTGAACAGGATCTGAAACTGGAATGTCTGTAAAACAGAATTTCAGTTTGAACACAGTTTGAACATTTGGTGATACAACATTACATCCTGCTCTAATCAAATAAAAATGTGTTTAGTATTTGTGCAGATTTCTGCTGAAATTCAATTCTTCAAGGAAATAATCAAAGAGAAACAAACAAAAAAGAATTGCCTTTTTAACAGTATCATGATTTATTGTGATATATCGTATTGTGATCCTAGTATTGTGATTTGTATCGTATCTCCAGATTCTTGCCGATACACAGCCCTCATCCTGATAAAGATCCAGACATTTTGAGGACATTTATGAGCAGGGGTTCACCAGAGCCTGGATTTTGTAATGTTACTGATACGTCATCTGCGTACAAACACATTTTATATTCAACACCTCTTATAATAATACCTTCTAACTTCTCCTCCTCTCTGATCATCTGGGCTCAGGGTTCAAAAAACTGTCTGTTCTTTGTAGATTCACAGGGCTAGACAGGCCTCCGTTTATTTGAATCATTGCAGTTGGAGTTGAATACAGTGCCCTTATGCATTTTATAAATTGATCTGGGAAACCGAAAGAACCAATTGCTTGATACAGGAAGTGTCAGCTTACAGAGTCAGCGGCCTTCTCAGTAAGTAAAACATGTAGGATGTCAATAACATTTCATTTCATTTATTAAGATCCCCAATAGCAACTGAATCGTCAGTTGCTATTCTTCCTGGGGTCTCCTCTACATTACATTATAGTTTTAATTATTTACATTAATCTTACACCATTCATGCCCGCCCACACACACACACAGACACACACACACACAGGACATATACAGCAGCCCAATGCAATAAAAATATATGAACAAAATAAGTTCTATACATTTGTACTCCTTCACCAACCAACAGCTGTCTGATACAAATCATAAGACATCTTTCAATATTATCAATACTCTTTCCATTTCATGCCTGTTGTGTAAACAAGAAAAGTTTCAATTTCTTTTGAAAACATTTTCTGTTATTTTCCAACAACACAAACCCTGGTGTCCATTCCATTCAACCATGGTCCGATAAAACACAGTTTGCTGTAACTGGTTTGTTCTGCCTAAAGGCAGAGCACACCATGGTTCACTGGTTTGTCTTCTACAATAATTATGTTGATCAGCAAAAAACTACATGTTTCTGTGAAAAATTTCTGGAGTTTGTGTTGCTATAATGTTATGAATAAATGATAAAAAAATATTTCAATCTAGATTTTACAGTTAACCATGCCAAACTGTTGTGCATTATGGTTCTATTAGTTCTGTTTGTTCAACCCAAAACAATTCGTGCCACTTTGTTCTGTGCGACTTGCAATTTGTGTAAATTATTTTCATTAGTATTTGACCAAAAACTGAGGCATAATCCATCTGAGATAATACTGATGACGTTTGAGGAATACCTGGAATATGAAAGAAAAGCTTTTCATTTCAATAAAACAACCTTATTGTGTCATTTTTGACCCACTTATGCATGTAAGCTTAGGTGAACACAAGGAGAATAGGAGGAGTTTGTGTTTTTAGCCCAGTTGAAAAGGTCTGTTCCAGGCTCAGAGTTCACTGGGCTTGTCAAAGGGGACTTAGAGTTATCAGTTATCATAAATAATGTATATAAAAGAGTATAAAAACTAAAATAGAAAAGAAAAACCCTGACAGCATAAATATTTTTTAGATATGTATGCTCTCAGGGTTTTTCTGTTCTATTTTAGTTTTTATACTCTTTTATATACATTATTTCTACCTTTTTTATGGCACCTAGAATGATTGCACTTTTTTAATTTGGTTGTACCTGTACAATGACAGTAAAGTCATTCTATTCCTTCTATTCTATTCTATTGATGTTGTGACTGGATCAGCTGTAGTGTGGAATATTTCCAGCCTAACCCTGTCATTCCCACAGTGCTGTGTCTGTTATCGTCCACCTTAAATACTCAACACCTGGAGCTGACAGAGCGCACTTATTGCATCACTGACTCTTGTGTTGTCCTTTTCCAGGTTTAAGACTGTCCACTGCCTTCTGTATCCTGATACTTACTGGTGTCCAAAGCTCAAAGGTGGACACAGACACTGAAGCTGACTCAGCTTTGAGCCCCACAGCACTGCCACCCACTGACAACAGCAGGTGACCCCAACCAGGTGAAGCCCCCCCCCCCCACGATGGAGGTCTGTGAGTGATGGCCTTACACAGAGCTACCACTAATGCTGCGTTTCCACTACATGGAACCAATTCGACTCGACTCTGGTACCACGTCCTGTTCCTGAGACCGTTTCCATTACAGGGTACTACCCACTTTACAGTACCTGGTCGTCATAGCGATGTGGTGCATTACTTCTGTGTCATCTGCTCAGAGTTGCTGATAAACTCGCTCGTTGCATGTTGTCTCGTCAAACTCATGCTGAATTTTTATGTCGGCCACCAAAGACTGAATCTCCTCCAGCCATGGTGTAGTTTTACAGACCGTTCATGTGGATTCACCTACCGCTATATTTACTGTCCGCTTCCGCTTTTTGTAATAGGGCGGGTCACAGAGACGACTCTGACCAATCAGTGGTCTGCAGTGTTTACACAGTGTCACCTTTTAGTATCTGGTCCCCAGTCCTGGAACCTCAGCGGAGGTGAGACCAAAAAACTAGTACCAGGTACCAGATTCCAGGTCCTTTTATGGAATGGAAACACACAAAGGCAGAGTCGAGCGAGCGTACCACGTAGTGGAAACCCGGCATAATGGTACTTTCTAGAACTCATCTGACTCGTAAAGAAAATATTGATGGAACCAAAGAATGACTTTTGAAGTGGTTCCATGTGGAGCCAGAAGACTTTAGTGCACACTGTCCCACAGAGGAAACAGGATCTGGATAAACGAATAGACTTCAACCTGTGGAAAAAGTCTGAAGAACGAATTCCATCCCTTGGCAAAAGAGGTGTGGACTTCATATCAAAATAAAATCCAGACATATCCACACTGACTGTTGCCTTATTGCCATCAGTCAGTGGGAAAATGAAATATCATCATCATCATCAGCAGCAGCAGCAGCAGCAGCAGCAGCCTAAACCCATATGGATCTGTTACTGGATGCGATGACACGAACATGTTACAGTATTCACAGTGTTCGGGGCCTTTATGACTCTGAGCTGCACAAGGTACCAGGACTTTATCTGAAGGAGGCCTGTATTAGATTGACTACAATATTTGTAATACCTCAATTAATAAATAGAAGTGGTCATATTTAGTCCAGTACACAACATTACTTGTTCCTAGGCTTCCTCAGCTGTTTAAAAGAAGACCAGTGTTTCATTGTGTTTCACCAGCAGAAACCATTCAACCCTAACCTCAACCCTTTCAACTGGGCTTTTACTGTGTACATTTTTGGCCAATGAGCTGATGCTAATGTATTGTCATGTAAATTTCCTGCCGCGGTGGGAGACCTCCTTGGTCCCTTTGACGCTCTTCCTCACTGTCCTCTGGAGTGTTGAATTTACGTCTCTGTCCTCCCTAATCTATGTAGCGGAGTTTCGCCCAGTAAATAAGTAAATGCACAGAGTCCAGTCAAAATCGGAGATCGAGCAGAATTGAGCCACATAAAGTGTTTATTCATGCATAAAATAAACACTGAGTTGAAATCTGCAGAAACAACTGACTTTTTCGCTCTGGGAGACCATTTTTATTTGCCTAAAAATAGGTTGGGTTTTAGTTATAGACCACACCCTTTTTTACCATATTTAGAACATTATTCTAGTCACGTTAGAGCCTGCCTTTTTGGCTTTGTCCATGATAGGGTAAGTTTACTGGTCTTTATCTGGATTGGACAGCATATACAAATGCAACTATTTTCCAGTATTAGTTTGTCATAAACTATATAATTTTCCTACAATATGGAAATTATTTCCCAGAATGTCCAGAATTTCCATCACATGTACTTTTTATCCACCACGTTTTGAAAACTTCCCATGGGTGCACGTTGTTTTTTTAGTAGCAGTTTTCCCAGGAAAAAAAAGTCACTTTGGTACAATCTACACATTGCACTAAGAATAATTCTGCCATGCAAATGAATACAGGTTAAGTACTTTTAAATATAATTGAATACTTTTGATTAAATACTGATTTTTGACACCACAGTATGATAACCCAAAGCGATAAAAGTGTACGTTATGACACCAGAGGTTTGTCCCAGCTGGTGTTTGGAGACCGGCCTTTGTCTTTTGTTTGGTTTGGGCCTATATCAGAGAATTATATCATATGCAACAGAAATTCAAGTTCAGTTGGATGGAAACTGTGAGTTTAGCCTGTGAGCTACCAGTTATTAACCTATGAACCTAAAAACAAAATTAAGAAAACGTCCCCTTATCAGCACTGTCTTTATGAGCTCAGCCCAGAGAACACAAGGGCTCATGATTGGATGAAAAGAATGTCAGTCTGTTTTTTCTTTAATTTGTCACCTGTATCGTAGATGTTCTAAGACTGTTGACGTAGTTGTCAGTACAGCAGCAGATACTAACATTTAAAGTAATAGTTTGAAGTTCATTTAAAAGGGTTTCCTCTTGCTGTTTCAACAATTTATCATTTGTTTCCATGTTCTAGTGGGTTCTAGGGCCAGTCTGAGCAGTATTTCAGGAATATGTATAATAATATTTTGTTATATTATGTCTTTTTTTTTTTAATGCTTATGACTTTATTATCCAAATTCTTTCTTCTCGTTGTGTGTCTGGTTTCATTTTGGATACAACAGTGTTTCAGTTCCAGCGCTCCGTCTCAGGCCAATGTTGCAGACTATGATTTATGCAATAACTGTTTACGCATGTTTCTGGTGCGTAAATACCCCATGGTGGTCTGTGGAATGGACCCGCCTCCTCCAGACGCTCCAATGTCCTACAGAAAGCTTCTCATCTTAAATCAATCATGGAGGGAATGAAGGGTCTTTTCTAAGAGATGAACTGAGGTTGATTTGGTCTCAAACATGAGCTGAATTAACCAGAAATACAATGTTTTGTGATTGAAGGACTGTGTTCAAGGTTTTTAATGCATGTAACTTTGTGCTGCTTCTTATCCCTGAGGTTGCATATTTTCAGCCAAATACTTTCCCTCTAATGTTTCTTCTATTTGCCCGTTGGGGTTTGCACTACTTTAATGTTACAGTGTTATTGTAAATGTGTGTGAAGTATTTATGTCTTTGTTTGTTTTGAGTTTGCGGTTTTACTTCTTTGAGGCGGAGCGACTCTTACGGTGAGAGTATTAGATTGAAGCGTGTGGATGGAGCAGAAGTGGAGTATATGTACATGTTCTTCACAGTCAAATGCAGGATTCATGTTCTATTTTAAACAGTTCATGCTTTAACAGTAGTACTCAAAAGAGTACATGTTGGCATATTGTCCTTTCCAGCATGAACGTTGCAAAGCACGTCTTGATTCCTCAGAGTGACTAAGACATGGGTGTCAAACATACGGCGCCTGGGCCAAAACCAGCCCGCCAAAGGGTGCAGTCTGGCCTGCGGGATTGAATGTATTACATTCCAAAATTAGGATGTTAAAAAAACTTTTAGCTGAGGTTCCACATTCAGACCAATGTGATCCAAAGTGGATCAGATCAGTCAAATACTATCATAATAACCTGTAAATTATGACAACTCTAATTTTCTCATTGTTCTAGTGTAAAAAAGAAAGCTAAATTAAATGAACATTTAATTTAATTTCCCCTCCCGGGGAAAGTCTATTCCAGGTACCGGAAAGGAGGATCCGACTGATGGTTGAACCTCGGATCCAGGAGGAACAATGCGGTTTTCGTCCCGGTCGCGGTACACTGGACCAGCTCTATACTCTCCATCGGGTGCTCGAGGGTTCATGGGAGTTCGCCCAACCAGTCCACATGTGTTTTGTGGATCTGGAGAAGGCGTTCGACCGTGTTCCTCGTGGTATCTTGTGGGAGGTGCTTCGGGAGTATGGGGTCCGGGGCCCTTTGCTAAGGGCAGTCCGGTCCTTGTATGACCGAAGCAGGAGCCTGGTTCGCATTGCCGGCAGTAAGTCAGACCTGTTCCAGGTGCATGTTGGACTCTGGCAGGGCTGCCCTTTGTCACCGGTTCTGTTCATAATTTTTATGGACAGAATTTCTAGGCGCAGCCAAGGGCCGGAGGGGGTCCGGTTTGGGGACCACAGGATTCATCTCTGCTTTTGCAGATGATGTTGTCCTGTTGGCCACATCGAACCTGGACTTCAGCGTGCACTGGGGCGGTTTGCAGCCGAGTGTGAAGCGAGCGGGATGAGGATCAGCACCTCCAAATCCAAGGCCATGGTTCTCGACCGGAAAAAAGGTGGTTTGCCCTCTCCGGGTCGGTGGGGAGTCTTTGCCCCAAGTGGAGGAGTTTAAGTATCTCGGGGTCTTGTTCACGAGTGAGGGAAGGATGGAGCGTGAGATTGACAGACGGATCGGTGCAGCGTCTGCAGTGATGCAGTCGCTGTACCGGTCGGTTGTGGTAAAGAAGGAGCTGAGCCGAGAGGCGAAGCTCTCAATTACCGGTCAATCTACGTTCCGACCATCACATATGGGTCATGAGCTTTGGTCATGAACCGAAAGGACAGATCCCGGATACAAGCGGTCGCAATGAGTTGTCCTCCGTCGGGGGCTGGGCGCACCCTTAGGGATAGGGTGAGGAACTCAGTCACCAGGGAGGAGCTCCGAGAGTAGAGCCGCTGCATCCTCCGGCGTACGAGAGGGGCCAGCTGAGGTGGCTCGGGGCATCTAGTTTCAGATCCTCCTGGACGACTCCCTGGGAGGTGGTCAGGGCATGTCCACCGGGGGGAGACCTCGGGGAAGACCCAGGACACGTTGGAGAGACTATGTCTCTCGGCTGGCCTGGGAACGCCTCGGGATCCCCCCGGAAGAGCTGGAGGAGGTGTCTGGGGAGAGGGAAGTCTGGGCATCCTGCTTAGAATGTACCCCACGACCCGGCCCCGGATAAGTGGAAGAGAATGGATGGATGGATAAATGAACATGTTTAAAACTATCCTTTGACAAAAAAAATAAATAACTTAAAAAATTCTGAACAACCTGAAATGTCTTAAGAAAAATAAGTGTATTTTATCAATATTCTGTTCCTAAATGTGTTGTGTATTTGTAGATGTAAGTTGTAATGTACATGTGTAAATGACAAACTAAGGCAGAAAACTGTTAAAATTGCACTTTATGTTTCTAACCTTTCAGGTTCATGTTAAAATTTGTAGATGTAAACATGTAATATTGTAACTTTTTCACCCTAAAATGTAGAGGAAATTTTGGAGTTGACATTATTTATAGGTTATTATGTTAGATTTTTTCTGGTCTGACCTACTGGAGCTCATATTGGGCTGAATGTGGAACCTGGACTAAGACATGAATAGAAGACAAACTGATAGAGTGCTCCCACTCAGTGGACATTTGTGAAACTGCAATTAATCCTTGTTTTCCACTTCATCATGCTGAGTGACATTAGACTGAAACACCCAGATCCATGAAAAAGTGTGTGTGTATATACACATACACACACATATATAAAGCACATAATGGCTTCTTTATTGGTTACTCCAGCTGCACTTTTTCTCCACCCACTCACAGTTCATGTCTGTGACTCTGACACATCGAGGAGCTTTCCCAGTCGAAGGGAGATGTGTCGAACACTTCACTACCTTTTTTGTTTTTATGCATGAAACTAGAATCCAAAGGCCGGAGCGCCCACTGTGTCCCACTGCAGGTCAGTGGGTGGATCTGAGGAACTGTTCTCCTTTGGTTTTGTTGGCCTTTACCATGGATGCACCGCTTTGTTGTATTAAAAACAATAAAACTTTGCTGCAGTATGAAGTATTTGACTCCATTTGGGTAATGTAACACCACATCAGTGTAGTACTAGTGGAGTCAGTATCTGAACCTGTGCTCCTCCAGTTGGGCCTCCTGTCTGTCCTTCAGCTCCTCTGTCTAACCCATCCAACATGGCTGCTCTTCCCTTTTCGGAGGACTGCTTTATTTTAATTACAGCTTGTGTTGAAGTACCAACCTCCAGCTTCATATTCACATGTTCATTCATTCATTCTTTGCTTGTATACATACACATAGAGGAGGGGTTATATAGATGAAAGTATACAGAGACAGGACGGGACAAGACAAAAACAGATACTGATTACATCAGTGTTTTTCAACCTTGGGGTCGAGACCCCACATGAGGTCGCCTGGAATTCAAATGGGGTCGCCTGAAATTTCTAGTACTTGATAAAAATTAAAACAAACAAAAAACTTATTAATAAAAAATATGGTGAGTTGAGAGAGACAATCAAAATCCATAAAAGACATGACAAACAGTGAAACTGCAGCACTGTGGTTCTGTTTGTGTCACATGTTCACTGTGGTCAGTTTCAGATGCTGCAGCTCTTTCATCATTCATAGTTTCAGTTCTTGTTTGTTCAGTATTAATTGTCCTCCTTGTAAATCCCAGCTGGACTGACTGGACAGATCCTGAGCCTTTGTGCAGTAATCTACACCTGGATTTACTGCCTCTGTCCACAATAATAGGCATTATACAGACTAAATGTCCACAATAATACACATTATACAGACTAAATGTCCTTTAAATGTAATGTTTATTTGCACCATAGTATAGCAAACTATTACAGGATCAAAAACAAATTATTTTAGCAAAAAAAAAAAAGTCTCTGTTCTGAATGTCTGGGTCGCCAGAAATTTGTTAAGTTAAAATGGGGTCAGGAGCCAACAAGGTTGGAAACCACTGTATTACATATTCATCATTATCCATTGGTTGTGTGTGTGTGTGTGTGTGTGTGCGCAGGTGTGTGTGTGTGAGGAGAGGGGACTGTGCTGGGTGTTGCATGGAGGTGGTTCAGTTTAGGTTTTCCAGTGAAATGTTTTAAAAGAGGGAGGAGAAAAGGGGAGAAAGTGGTGAAGACCCCCACAGGAGAACACCAACAACACCATTAACACAACCATGGTGAGAACCAATGGAAACAATGACCACAAGAACTGGGCAGAAGGAAAAAAGAGAGAGAAGACATTTCAATAAAATAAGATAAAGAAGACTCGCCAACGAGAAATACAGGAGAAGAAACATGAGTAGAACACCACAAACAACAGCACAAAAACAACACCAGCACCAGATCCACAGCACATCAGCTGTCCACACCAAACCACCATGACAGAGTGACCAGTGCAGAGAACAACACTGGAAGACCGGAGGAGCTGACTTCAAAAATATGAGTAAACCAGTTACCTTCAAAAATTAAGTAATGAGTAATGAAAACTTGAGTGTATTAAAATGCTTGATTTAAATGGAATTACTATTTTAAGTCCAACAACTAAATGCCAAGTTAATTTAACTTAAAATTTGTTCCAGTGTCACTTGTTTTGTAGAATCATTAGACTGAATATCATCAGTTCATTGGACTCAATTCCAAGTTGATTTAAATTAAAATCTTTTGCAACATAGATTGCTTTGTTTAATCATTCAACTTAATATTTTGTAGCAAGGATGGAAGTTTGGCTGGAAGTTAACTCAATGTAATTTGCCGGCTCTGGAAGTGTTTGAATTTTGCAAAGCATTAAGATTTCCAACGAAACAAGAACACT